>NC_133332.1:3663799-3843799 GCF_042186555.1 Aquarana catesbeiana
TATACTCATCCCCCAAACACCAATCTACCCCCACTCTCTATATACTGATCCCCCAAACACCGATCTACCCCCACCCCCATATACGGATCCCCCAAACACCGATCTACCCCCATATACGGATCCCCCAAACACCGATCTACCCCCACCCTCCATATACTGATCCCCTAAAAAACACCAATCTACCCCCACCCTCCATATACTGATCCCCCAAACACCAATGTACCCCCACCCTCCTTATACTGATCCCCCAAACACCGATCTACCCCCACCCTCCACATACTGATCCTTCCAAACACTGATCTACCCCCACCCTACATATACTGATCCCCCAAACACCAATCTACCCCCACCCTCCATATACTGATCCCCCAAACACCGATCTACCCCCACCCCCATATACTGATCCCCCAAACATCAATCTACCCCCACCCTCCATATACTGATCCCCCAAACACTGATGTACCCCCACCCTCCATATACTGATCCCCCAAACACCAATCTACCCCCACCCTCCATATACTGATCCCCCAAACACTGATGTACCCCCACCCTCTATATACTGATCCCCCAAACACCGATCTACCCCCACCCCCATATACTGATCCCCCAAACACCAATCTACCCCCACCCTCCATATACTGATCCCCCAAACACCGATCTACCCCCACCCTCCATATACTGATCCCCCAAACATCAATCTACCCCCACCCTCCTTATACTGATCCCCCAAACACCGATCTACCCCCACCCTCCATATACTGATCCCCCAAACACCGATCTACCCCCACCCTCCACATACTGATCCTTCCAAACACTGATCTACCCCCACCCTCCATATACTGATCCCCCAAACACCGATCTACCCCCACCCTACATATACTGATCCCCCAAACACTGATGTACCCCCACCCCCCATATACTGATCCCCCAAACACTGATGTACCCCCACCCCCCATATACTGATCCCCCAAACACTGATCTACCCCCACCCTCCATATACTGATCCCCCAAACACTGATCTACCCCCACCCCCCATATACTGATCCCCCAAACACCGATCTACCCCCACCCCCATATACTGATCCCCCAAACACCAATCTACCCCCAGCCCCATTTACTGATCCCCCAAACACCGATCTACCCCCACCCTCCATATACTGATCCCCCCCAAACACCGATCTACCCCCACCCTCCATATACTGATCCCCCCCAAACACCGATCTACCCCCACCCTCCATATACTGATCCCCCAAACACCGATCTACCCCCACCCTCCATATACTGATCCCCCAAACACCGATCTACCCCCACCCTCCATATACTCATCCCCCCAAACACCGATCTACCCCCACCCTCCATATACTGATCCCCCAAACACTGATGTACCCCCACCCCCATATACTGATCCCCCAAACACCGATCTACCCCCACCCTCCATATACTCATCCCCCAAACACTGATCTACCCCCACCCTACATATACTGATCCCCCAAACACCGATATACCCCCACCCTCCATATACTGATCCCCCAAACACTGATCTACCCCCACCCTCCATATACTGATCCCCCAAACACCAATCTACCCCCACCCTACATATACTGATCCCCCAAACACCGATATACCCCCACCCTCCATATACTGATCCCCCAAACACTGATCTACCCCCACCCTCCATATACTGATCCCCCAAACACCGATCTACCCCCACCCTCCATATACTCATCCCCCAAACACCGATCTACCCCCACCCTCCATATACTGATCCCCCAAACACTGATGTACCCCCACCCCCATATACTGATCCCCCAAACACCGATCTACCCCCACCCTCCATATACTCATCCCCCAAACACTGATCTACCCCCACCCTACATATACTGATCCCCCAAACACCGATATACCCCCACCCTCCATATACTGATCCCCCAAACACTGATCTACCCCCACCCTCCATATACTGATCCCCCAAACACCAATCTACCCCCACCCTACATATACTGATCCCCCAAACACCGATATACCCCCACCCTCCATATACTGATCCCCCAAACACTGATCTACCCCCACCCTCCATATACTGATCCCCCAAACTCATCGGCCTCCCCTACAAATCCCCGTCACTGGAATACAAGGATCGGGATCATGAGACCTCATCTTTGTCAATTGATTCTGTTTATAAAATATTTGTAGATTTTATGTAAGAAAAATGTATGGAAATGTTTCACAAGACAATGTAGCCAGTCTTGTCGGTTTATTCCTGATACATCGGGGGGGGGGGGGGGTAGGTCCCTTGTACCTCTGTGTTGCCACACACAAGCCAGTCCAAAATGACAGAATGCATAGGGAAGAGAAGAGCCAATGACTGCAGTGGATTGTGCGCTACATTGTGTTGGGTTGGAGAATTGAAGGTTTATCTATGATGGATACGTATTGTCTCAGGTGAGGTGAGGTGAGCGCCCCCCTGAGGTCCTGCAGATAGTCCAGGTTCAAAAAACTTTATTTTTTATCACATAGGCGACCAAAAGTCCTCCACGTGATACTATGACAGGTTCTCTTTAATGAAACCTCCCCTGCCCCTCTATTGATGTCGTCAGCTTCTTCCCCACCACAGCAGCCAGGAAAAAGTGACATCCAAACCTGGAAGTGATAAAATTCATGTGGGATGGCTAATCCCGGGAAAATTGATGGGGAGGGGGGGGGGGCATGAAGGGGAGCATGGAAACAATTGGGCAGCTGTGAGTCCGTTGGTGGAGCAGGGAAGTGGTACCACAAATACCACCATTGCATTCCAAGGATCCCACTAAAAAGGATTCTGTGAGATTCCATTGAGATCAATGTGTCTCCATCCCCATCAGAATACACGGATCAGCACTACAGCCAGTTGGCTGCAGCGGCTGATCGCATTCTGGTTTTCCAGAAGGACCATTGGACAGAAGCCAGCCAGAGAGGGGAAGACACACATGGAAATGTCAATACATGTATACCCTGCTTTATAATTAGGACAGGTTAGGGTTGAGATGGGTTAGGGGTTAGGATTGGTTAGGGCTGAGGATAAAGATGGGTGCAAGGTTAGGACTGGCTAGGGTTTTGGACGAATTAGTGGTTAGGGTTAAGACAGGTCAGCAGTTAGGATGGGTTAGGGTTATGATAGGTTGGAGTTTAGGGTTAGAATGGATTAGGGCTGATGACAGGTTAGGATTAGGACCGCTTAGAGGTTAGGATGGGTTAAGGCTTAGGACTGGTTAGGGTTAGGATCGGTTAGAGGTTAGGATGGGTTAAGGCTTAGAACTGGTTAGGGTTAGGATGAGTTAGTACAGGTTGGGGTTAGGACTGATTAGAGGTTAGGGTTAGAATGGATTAAGGCTTAGGACAGATTGGAGATTAGGGTTAGGACTGGTTAGGTTAGGACTGGTTAGGGTTAGGACAGATTGGAGGTTAGGGTTAGGACTGGTTAGGGTTAGGACAGGTTAGGGATAGGACAGGTTGAAGGTTAGGACAGATTGGAGGTTAGGACTGGTTAGGGTTGGACAGGTTAGGGTTAGGACAGGTTAGGGTTAGGACTGGTTGGAGGTTAGGACTGGTTAGGGTTAGGACAGGTTGGGATTAGGACGGGTTAGAGGTTAGGGTTAAAATGGATTAAGGCTTAGGACAGGTTAGGGTTAGGACTGGTTGGAGGTTAGGACTGGTTAGGGTTAGGACAGATTGGAGGTTAGGGTTAGGACAGGTTAGGGATAGGACAGGTTGGAGGTTAGGACAGATTGGAGGTTAGGACTGGTTAAGGTTAGGACAGGTTAGGGTTAGGACAGATTGGAGGTTAGGGTTAGGACAGGTTAGAGTTAGGACTGGTTGGAGGTTATAACTGGTTAGGGTTAGGACTGGTTAGGGTTAGGACTGGTTAGGGTTAGAACAGGTTTGGGGTTAGGGTTAGGGCTGGTTAGGGTTAGGACAGGTTGGAGGTTAGGATTAGGACTGGTTAGGATTAGGACTGGTTAGGGTTAGGACTGGTTAGGGTTAGGACTGGTTAGAGGTTAGGGTTAGAGTGGATTAAGGCTTAGGACAGGTTAGGGTTAGGACAGGTTAGAGGTTAAGATGGGTTAAGGCTTAGAACTGGTTAGGGTTAGGACGAGTTAGGACAGGTTGGGGTTAGGACTGGTTAGAGGTTAGGGTTAGAATGGATTAAGGCTTAGGACAGGTCAGGGTTAGGACTAGTTGGAGGTTAGGACTGGTTAGGGTTAGGACTGGTTAGGGTTAGGACAGGTTAGAGGTTAGGGTTAAGACTGGTTAGGGTTAGGATAGATTGGAGGGTAGAACAGGTTAGGGTCAGGACAGATTAGGGTTAGGACAGGTTAGGGTTAGGAAAGGTTGGAGGTTAGGGTTAGGACTGGTTAGGGTTAGGAAAGGTTGGAGGTTAGGGTTAGGACTGGTTAGGGTTAGCACAGATTGGAGGTTAGGGTTAGGACTGTTTAGGGTTAGGACAGGTTGGAGGTTAGGGTTAGGACTGGTTAGGGTTAGGACTGGTTAGGGTTAGGACAGGTTAGGGTTAGGACAGGTTGGAGGTTAGGGTTAGGACGGGTTGGGATTAGGACAGATTGGAGGTTAGGACTGGTTAGGGTTAGGACTGGTTAGGGTTGGGACTGGTTAGGGTTGGGACTGGGTAGGGTTGGGACTGGTTAAGGTTAGGACAGGTTGGAGGTTAGGGTTAGAATGGATTAAGGTTTAGGACAGGTTAGGATGGGTTAAGGATTCGGACCGTAGGATTCGGCTAAATTAGAGGTTAGGGTTGGACGGGTTAGGAGTTAGGATGAGTTTGGTTAGTGAATAGGAGTAACAAGAGTACAAGAGATACAGACACAGGTATGCAGATGGTGTCCAGGTTTATAGAAATGTATCCCATTCTTCGGGTATTTTAAAAGACCAGAATAAGTAGATTTAATAAACTAATTATGGTGTTAAAGTAGAACTCTGTCCTCTCATAAAAGAAGAAAAAAAAAAAGGTTCTGCTGCCTGTAATTCCAAGACTATCCACACTTACAGATTTTTCTGAGTCCCCTTACAAAGTCCCACAAGTATCTGTTGATCCGACCAATAAATAGGGTGTGCCTACTTGTACTGCAGTGGGAGGAGAGTATAATGCAGGGGGCGTGACTACCAGCTATATCCCTGCTGATTCCTAAGCCTGTAGCTGGTCAATCAGCACCTGACCACACCTAGGCCCCACCCACTGCTTTCTGGATTGACAGCACTGCCTCTGCTGCTCAAAACCACGCCCACTGTGAGCTGCAGTGCCTGGGAGGGGGAAGCGCATGAGACATTGGGTAGATGGGGTTCCAGGTGATTGATAATAATACAGGTGATTGATAATAATAATCTATAGTGTGCACTCTGGGCTGGGGTCAGGATTATATAAATGTTATTGGCCTCTGTTCACAAAATACATTGTTGTCTTTTAGGAACGCAGGATTTGCACCAGTGACGCAGCTACGTTTTGAGGATGGAGGGCGGGGTCGCCCCCAACGTTGGGGAGGTCACCTCTACGGGTTCTCAGGGATACCAGCCAGAGGTACATCACGTTCACATATATACTGTATATACACACACCACAGACAAGTAGACGGCTTTAGAGGGTGGTGGCCTGGCCTTACTTCCAGGACTGAACTTTGTATGGAAGTCCTGGTTGTCCCTTATAATGTCCTATCACAGTAAAGTCTTCTTAATTCAGAAGGTCACATTCCATCTTATTTCCCCCTCAAAAAAAGGATTATTCCTAAATCCAGAACAGTGGGCGGAGCCAAGCAAATCACACCTTTATGTCCTATCAGCCACATACACATCTGGTGCATAGTGCAAATCCAGCCTAATATTACAGAACAATTGCAGACAACTTTTTTTTTTGATTGAAAGTCTCCAGACCTAAACCCTATTGATCATCTGTGGGACATCCTCAAACGGAAGGTGGAAGAGTGCAAGGTCTCTAACATCCACCAGCTCTGTGATGTCATCATGGAGGAGGGGAAGAGGACTCCAGTGACAACCTGTGAAGCTCTGGTGACCTCCATGCCCAAGAGGGTTAAGGCAGTGCTGGAAAATAATGGTGGCCACACAAAATATTGACACTTTGGGCCCAATTTGGAGATTTTCACTTAGGGGTGTACTGACTTTTGTTGCCAGCGGTTTAGACATTAATGGCTGTGTGTTGAGTTATTTTGAGGGGACAGTAAATTTACACTGTTATACAAGCTGTACACTCACTACTTTACATTGTAGACAAGTGTCATTTCTTCAGTGTTGTCACATGAAAAGATAGAAGAAAAGATTTACACAAATGTCACTGAGGGGTGCACTTACTTTTGTGAGATATTGTGTGTGTGTATATATATATATAATAGAGAGAGAGTAAAAGAGAACCTGTAATCTTTTAGAGTATTTTTTAATATAGTCAGGTGATGAAAATGATACAATTTGTATCAATAATCTCATATACAGTAAGTCTTGCTTCTCATGGTGTGTCCTGTACATGGGGGGAGGGCGGTGAGGGGGCGGTGAGGGGGAGGGGAGGGGGGGGGGCGTTATTGATCTTCTCACCTACCAGACAATGTTCTATCTAAATGTAATTGGCTTCCCTGCAATCTCTAATGATGTCAAACAGCCACAATGCACACAACAGGCAGAGACCATGTGATCCTTGCCTAGGCGGTAAGTGACATGATGGAGATTATTGGAGCATTATTATTATTTATTAGTAATGGTGATCGATGACCTGCTGTACGATTAAAGTGGCATTCTGGCTATACACTTAACGAGCTTTAAAACTGCCCCCCCCCCCCCCCCCCCCCATAATACCTATGCGGTGTATATATTCACCTATTTTCAACCTGCTGGGGTCCGTCCACGTGATCTCCTGTGTCAGACAGTGGCAGCTGCAGGGGAGAGGAGGGAGCACCCACAACAGCTGGTAAGGCCTGGAGCGGTGACGTCATCCATAGGCTCCCATGTCCCAGCCATTTTCGGCGCTCCCTCCTCTCCCCTGCAGCCGCTGACACAGGAGAGCCGAATCATGTGACCGGACCTGAGTGGGCTGATAATAGGTAAGTATTATACACCTTTCTTACACAGGTTAGTCAGCATAGGTGTAAGGAGGGGGGAGGGGACATTTTTATGGCTAGTTGGTTGTTTACCACTTTAAAGTGCAAATCACGCCATTTTTTTTTCTGGTTTTGGATGGAGGAGAAAAAGAATTAGAACCCCTGTCTGTTGTTGTGTTTTTTTTGTTTTTTTTTGGTTTTTTTACTGCTATCTGCGGTTCCATTAGAACATTTTCCCTCACTTCCTATCGTGGTGACAACATTTCCACTATACAGGAAGTAAGGGGACATCTGCAACGGGGACACAGACAGGAAGAACCGTCTATAGGATAAGAAATAGAAGTGCCGCTCCACCTATAAAAGTCCAGAAAGTCCAGAATTATACTTTATTTAACATCACCGACACGTTTCACCCCCCCTTCTTCAGGGCTATAAACATGTAACATCTAAGTAACCTAAAAATTCACAAACAGTGACTGACACATATAAATATGTATTATAAAGAACTCAGAAAATGTCATAACAATAATAAATAAAGTTCTCAAAGTTAATAATAATTTGAAAAAATTGTAAAAAATAAAAAAATGAATAAATAAAGATAAATTAAAATTCATTAAAAAAAAAATTATATAGCTATCTCTATCTATCTATCTATCTATCTATCTATCTATCTATCTATCTATCTATCTATCTATCTATCTATCTATCTATCTATCTATCGATAGATAGAGATATATATATATATATATATATATATATATATATATATATATATATATATATATATATAAAATAAAATTATTAAGTCACTTCTAGTCTCATCCTTATATCCTTATGATAGATAGATAAACTATCATAAGGATGAGACTAGAAGTAACTTAATTATTTTATTATAATTATTTTTTTATTAATTTTAATTTAAATATGGAATAATATATGTAAATAATTAATAAACAGAACTCAAAAAAAAGTAACAAAATAAAAAAATAAACAATAACAATTAAAAAAAATAAATTTAAAATTATAAAAAAAAATTAAAATTAAAATGTAATTGATCTGTTCAATAGAGAGATAGTTTATCTATCTATCACTCTATCATAAGGATAAGATTAGAAGTAACTTAATTATTTTGTTATAAATTTTTTTTATTAGTTTTTATTAGTTTTAATTTAAATATGAATATATGTAAATAATAAAACAGACCTAAAAAAATGTAACAATAAAAAAAATAAAATAAACAATAACAATTAAAAAATGAAATTCAAATTAATGTTAAAATATAAAAATGAATTTAAAATTAAAATTGGTCTAGTCAATAGATAGAGTGATAGATAGTTTATCTATCTATTGACTAGCCCAATTTTATTTTAATTTTAAACTCATTTTTATTTTTTAAAATTAATTTGAATTTCCCTTTTTAATTGTTATTGCTTATTTTTTTTTTTTTTTTTATTGATTATTTTTTTTAGGTCTGTTTTTATTAATTTTTTACATATATTCATATTTAAATTAAAACTAATAAAAACATTTATAATAAAATAATTAAGTTACTTCTAGTTCTCCTTATGATAGTTTATCTATCACTCTATCTCTCTATTGAATAGATCAATTATATTTTAACTTTTAATTCATTTTAATTTTTTTAATAATTTGAATTTATTTTTTAATTGTTATTTTTTATTTTATTTATTGTTTTGTTAAAATTTTTTGAGTTCTGTTTATTAATTATTTACATATAATAATCCGTATTTATCATTCGTATTTTTGTGTTTGGATAAAACATGGATTATTTTACTGTTTTTCTTAATATTTATAGCCCTGAAGAAGGGGAAACCCCCGAAACACGTTGACTTTTTTTGGTGATTTTAACTAAAATATGATTCTGGAATGTTATACATGGGGGGGGGGCTTTTATTTCTCATCCTGTGGTCCCTTTTTCCACCCGTGGATTAAAAAAAGCTACCAGTCCACTCCAATACACCTTGAGTAATCCAGCCAGAAGAACTATTGAGAATTAAAGAGCTGACAGGGGTACTAGCCCTCACCTACTCCATTCAAGAAAAAGCATTTTTATTTCTGTCTGTGTCCTTGTTGCAGATTTTTCCCTCACTTCCTGTCTAGTAAAACGTTGTCACCAGAACAGGAAGTGAGGGGAAATCTCTCTAACAGAGCCCCGGATAGCAGTAAAAACCTAAAAAAGGGTTCTAAACCCCCACCCCTCCCCCACACACTCCCTCCATAACTAAGAAAAAAAAAACAAGTTTTGGCTGGAGTCCCATAAATAGGAACAGGTCCACTTTACCAGCTGGCTCCTCCTCCTCCTAGACGGGTTTACACTGTTGTTGTGACATCTGAACATTTTGGTGCCGGCAGTGACACGAATCGCTTCCTGCCCCCCCAGCAGATGAACCTTCGCTCTGTGTTCACGGCGGAGCAGCAGAGAACGTTGCAGCGCTACTATGAGAACGGAATGACCAATCAGAGCAAAAGCTGCTTCCAGCTCATCCTGCAGTGCGCGCAAGAGACCAAACTGGACTTCAGCGTGGTGCGGGTGAGTAGGTGGGGGTGTTCATTATGGGTGGATAATGGATTTCCCGGGTCTTATACCTTTCCAGTAAGGAAACTTGTTGATCTGAAGTCTCACTTCTCCCGCTGCACTGCCTGTGATATGAAAGTCTACGAAAAGCCAACCCCCCCCCCCCCCCCCCCCCGTCTTGGACAGTTGAAGTGATTGGAAATGGTTAGAAGTCAGGAAAGGATGGGAAGTGAGAGGAGATCCCTTCTTAGACCGTTGCCCCAAGAATGGGGGTCTCCATCGGAAGACTTCCTCTAGACCAGTGATGGTGAAGGATGGGGGTCTCCATTGGAAGACCTCCTTTAGACCAGTGATGGTGAACCTTGGCACCCCCAGATGTTTTGGAACTACATTTCCCATGATGCTCATGCACTCTGCAGTGTAGTGGAGCATCATGGGGAACCATCACTGGTCTAGAGGAAGTCTGCTAATGGAGACCCCCATCCTTCACCATCACTGGTCTAGAGGAAGTCTTCCGATGGAGACCCCCATCTTTCACCATCACTGGTCTAGAGGAAGTCTTCCGATGGAGACCCCCATCCTTCACCATCACTGGTCTAGAGGAAGTCTTCCGATGGAGACCCCCATCCTTCACCATCACTGGTCTAGAGGAAGTCTTCCGATGGAGACCCCCATCCTTCACCATCACTGGTCTAGAGGAAGTCTTCCGATGGAGACCCCCCATCCTTCACCATCACTGGTCTAGAGGAAGTCTTCCGGTGGAGACCCCCATGCTTGGTACAACTGTCTAAGAAGGGATCTCCTCTCACTCATCACTGCTCTAGACCAAGGGTCTCCAAACTATGGTCCTCCAGTTGTTCAGGAACTACAATTCCCATCGTGCCTAGTCATTTCTGTGAATGTCAGAGTTTTACAATGCCTCATGGGAAGTGTAGTTCCGCAATATCTGGGGGTGCCAAGGTTCACCATCAGTGGTCTAGAGGAAGTCTTCCGATGGAGACCCCCATCCTTCACCATCAGTGGTCTAGAGGAAGTCTTCCGATGGAGACCCCTATCCTTCACCATCACTGGTCTAGAGGAAGTCTTCCGATGTTGACCCCAATCCTTGGGACAACAGTCTAAGAAGGGATCTCCTCTTACTCATCACTGCTCTAGACCAAGGGTCTCCAAACTATGGTCGTCCTGTTGTTCAGGAACTACAATTCCCATCGTGCCTAGTCATTTCTGTGGATGTCAGAGTTTTGCAATGCCTCATGGGAAGTGTAGTTCCGTAACATCTGGGGGTGCCAAGGTTCACCATCACTGGTCTAGAGGAAGTCTTCCGATGGAGACCCCCATCCTTCACCATCACTGGTCTAGGGGAAGTCTTCCAATGGAGACCCCCCCATCCTTGGGACAATGGTCCAAAAAGGGATCTCCTCTCACTCATCACTGCTCTAGACCAAGGGTCTCCAAACTATGGTCCTCCAGTTGTTCAGGAACTACAATTCCCATCATGCCTAGTCATTTCTGTGAATGTCAGAGTTTTACAATGCCTCATGGGAAGTGTAGTTCCGCAACAGCTGGAGGGCCATAGTTTGGAGATCCCTGCTCTAGACCATGGGTGCTCAATGTGTGGTCCTCCAGCTGTTGTGGAACTACAAGTCCCATCATGCCTTTGGGAGTCATGCTTGTAACGATCAGCCTTGCAATGCCTCATGGAACTAGTAGTTCTGCAACAGCTGGAGGGCCACCGGTTGAGCACCCATGCGCTAGAGACTCTTGTTCTGGTGGCGAGTGTAACATATTTTAGAATTCCCCTTAATTTTTTTCGTTACCAGGGATAAGAGAGGTGAATCTCTATAGTGAGGACATGGATATTAACAAATCTCCCCGGGGGGGGGCATAGACATTAATAAAAAAAACAGACAGGGGTTCTAACTCTTCCTCGCTCCATCCAAAGCAACAAAGGTGACTTTAGATACATTGTAAGCTTTAGTCCGCTACAAATGTATACACCATTGGGGGGTTGATTTACTGAAACTGGAGAGTGCAAAATCTGGTGCGGCTCTGTGTGGGAACCAATCAGCTTCTCACTTCAGCTTGTTCAATGAAGCTTTGGCAATTAAACCTGGAAGCTGATTGGTCTCTCAGATTTTGCACTTTCCAGTTTTAGTAAATCAGCCCCATACAGTGGGGGGGGGGGGGGAGTAACGATCGTCTCCCCTGCAGATTGTGTAAGTTTGGCCACTTACATAGAAATGAAGGGTCTATAATTTTTATCATAGGTGTATTTTATATGATAGAGACAGAATATCAACCAAAAATCCAGAAAAAACACACAATACAAATGTTATAAATGGAGTTGCAGTTCAGTGAGTAAAATAAGTATTTGACCCCCAAGCAAAACACGCCTTGGAGAAACCCTTGCTGGCGATCACAGAGGTCAGACGTTTCTTGTAGTTGGTGACCAGGTTTGCACACATCTCAGGAGGGATTTTGGTCCACTCTGTGGTCCTGGTCCACCCTGCTCTGTGAGTGGGAAACATCCCAACACAACTTGACTGGTAACACCGTACATCAGGAGAATAGGGGGAAGATACATCATGACTCTTTAAGGGTGGATTTATTGATAAAGGGGGTATAAGAAATGAGCCACCCCCCCATGTGTAGACCATGGTGGGTGTGGCCAGAGCTTCTCCCTGAGGGTCCGCCTAAAGAGAACCTGTCCTTAAATGCAATCCTAGAGCTGTTTTCAATGTCTTCCTGGGATGGGTAACAGCCAATAAAAAGATCAGAGATACTTAGATAAGATCGGAAATTGATCAAATTGGTATTGGAGCTGGGAGCCTCTAATAAATGCACCATTTCCTTTAAATATGACGAAACAATGTATACCCAAAGAGCACGAAAGTGGAGTTTTAAGGTGCAGAAAAATCAATCAAAAAGCAAAATTTACAAAAAAATATAGAAAATTTTATTACATAGATATTATAAAACAATTTAGAAAATTTTTGGCCATATCGACCCAATAGTCAAGGTACAAAAGTGTGATTGCCTCTACATGTTTCACCACAAACGTGGCTTGGCACAGACGTTCCCCATAAAAACCTCTTGATGGGTCCAGGGGATCATTTGGAACTAAGATCATTTTGAAAGGTACAAAAGTGTGATTGCCTCGACATGTTTCACCACAAACGTGGCTTCTTCTGGAGCTTTTGTAGAACCTCGTTACTTTAATATTTGCCACCTTTTCAAAATGATCTTGGTTCCAAATGATCCCCCTGGACCCATCAAGAGGTTTTTGACTGTGGCCATCCACACTGTTACCAGTAAGGCTCTTAACTCGTTTTGAAAGGGTTTATCCCTTGTGATAGATTGAAACAAGTTTTTCAATCTTCACTGGTTAAAGAGGTGTCGTGCTGACACTGAGCCGAGGAACAGTGGTAAACTAGAAAGAGGGAAGTGCTCAGGTGGCATATTTACCCTGTAAATTTGCTGGCATCAGAGGAGGTTTATATATACGGAAAAGGGTTGAAACATTGATCGATCGATTCATTAAAACTCCTTGAAACACTAGAGGTGCTGCTATAGGGCAATGCCTCTTATTTGGCACAGACGTTCCCCATAAAAACCTCTTGATGGGTCTAGGGGGATCATTTGGAACCAAGATCATTTTGAAAGGTGGCAAATATTAAAGTAACAAGGTTCTACAAAAGCTCCAGAAGAAGCCACGTTTGTGGTGAAACATGTAGAGGCAATCACACTTCTGTACCTTTCAAAATGATCTTGGTTCCAAAATGATCCCCTGGACCCATCAAGAGGTTTTTATGGGGAACGTCTGTGCCAAGCCACGTTTGTGGTGAAACATGTAGAGGCAATCACACTTTTGTACCTTGACCATTGGGTCGATATGGCCTAAATTTTATAAATCGGTTGAAAAATATCTATGTAATAAAATTTTCTATATTTTTTTTGTAAATTTTGCTTTTTGATTGATTTTTCTGCACCTTAAAAATCCAATTTTGTGCTCTTTGGGTATACATTGTTTAGATAAGATCAGAGTTCACACTGGCTGATCCTCCCATTCAACGAGGTCATGTGACTTCGTGCCAAGGACTTTAGACGTGGTGACAGTACTGAAGGGGAACCTGGAGGCTGCAGTTTCTCCAGAAAAGGTAAGTTTTTCATCCCTTTCTAGTACAGTTCATTTATCCATCCCAGAACGATTGTTTAATTGGGTATATAGGTCCTCTTTAAGTAGTACAGCCAAGAATTGCCCTCTGAGTCCCTCCTTCTAAATCAATGTTGACAGCTGCCACATCACAATGTATTATTGAAGTTCAGTATTTATAACGTTATAACAATGGGTTGTGTCATGGTCAGACCAAATCCCTAGGTTCCAGTCATGTTGGTCATTTAGAAGTTTTGATGGGCTGGTTGGAGGTCTGGGAAGTTAGGTGGAGTCTGATATTCCATAGATTGTCCTCAACAATGATATTAGACCCGTGATATTGTTATTGTTTGTCATCTCCACAGACCTGGGTCGGGAATAAACGAAGGAAGATGAGTAGTAAAAGCTACGCAGAGCCCAACTCCCAGCTACAAGTACCAATGTCCAGCTCTCCATCGCGCCCTCCAGAAGGAACCATCAGGAATATGCCAAATCTCTCCCGTAACCCGCCCCCTCGAACCTCCTCCAACAACGATTTGATCATGACCTGTGTGTACAGCCCAAACAACTCATCCTCCCGATCGGGGATCAGTCCGCAGACCACCACGCCTAAAACCGAACTACTGAAGCCAACAATGCCAAGGCCACCACCAAGGAATGAGGCAGAGTTTCTCAAACTTCAGACTCCTCCTCAGAGACAAGGTTCCTTGGTAAAGAACTCCATGGATGAGAAGGCCATGATGTTATCACGGCAGCCCAGTGGGGCAAATCCTTCAAACCCTATGTATGCCAAGAAAAACTTTGGTGGCTCTCCTGGGCAAGTCATGGACAGGGTTGTGCCTCAAAAGACAATGTCATGGTCAATGAAGGCTGTCACAGATCTTCCTGGTGGTCAAAGGCCACACAAACCTGAGCAGCCAAGCATCAGCCCGGTGCACCATCTCTCCTCTGGGCAACGCAGCAGAGACTCTTCTTGCGGTCTGAAGAACCTGGAAATAAGAGACGTTTTTTCTCTAGCGGCCACAGATCACTCTTCCAGGACTCTCAGCACAGGGGTGGAAGAGAGGCCACGGCCAGTGGACAGCAACTGCTTTTCCATCGCTATGGAAACGGGAGATGTTGACGAATACACACGGGAAGAGGAACTGGCATCCTTGGCGGCACAGAACCAGTTGGGTTCCAGGTTTAGAGAGTGTAACAACTCGCCCCAGGCGGAGAACCCTTGCCCGTTATCGCCGGCCTCCGTGCGGCCGGGAAATGCCAAAATACTTCCAACCAATGCCAGAGACGCTCCAGAAAACACTGTCTACCACAACAATGATTACTACATGTCGCTTAATACCTCAGTGCACAACACAAACAGCGCCCAGTACCCGGTGGGGAACGCCTCCCGAAACAGTGCGCACCGACACTACAACATACACCCTCCGCAGGGGGGACTCCTACCCAACCAAAATAACTACCAGGTAAGAGGGTCACCTGTATACAGACCTTTTATAGAATGATTGTCTCCAATGTCCTACCAAGACAAGGGTGAGCTGAGCAAGGCCCCATCCTCTCAGAGAGGAGATAACTGGCCTATGTGTGATGGCCAGTAAATCCACAGATGAAAGACCTATAAAAGAGCTCTTCCACCCGCCATCCAGTCCTGAGATTTACCCGGCTTTGCCACATAACACAGCACTGTCCGACAGGGGATGGGACCTGGTCTTTCTCTGTTGCAGTTTCACTTTCACTTACAGGTCTTGTCCCTAGACCATGGCTGAACATTGAAGGCCAAAATGAACCTTCGGCTGTTTTACTTGCTGTCCAGTCCTGAGGTTTACACAGCTCTGTCACGCAACACAACCTGGTCTTGGAGGGGGGGGGAGAAGGCCTGGTTTTTCTGCGCTGCCGCTTAGACCTACCATTCTTGTCCCTCCCCCCAACCTGGGATTGGACAGTTAAAGCACAATTGGTCCTTCAATTTAAATCATCTAAATATATTGGGTGTTCTTCAAAACAAAAGGTGTGCAAAAATGAAAAAATCAAGGCAGAAAAGATCAGAAAGAACACCACATTCCAATAAACATATATAGTAAAAGAAGGGAAGGAAGGGGTAACAAGCCCCGGGACTTTAACGGTGTTCAGTAGGCAAGCAAGATACAGACACGGTAGCATCAATAAAATTTTAATTGATTTTATTATACCATTAAAAAGAACATGAGGAAATAACACCATCCATGTCAGGTCTATAGGTTCCACTTGATAGCATTTATACAAAAGATACCACTCAACATGTTTCGCTTTTGCAGCTTCTTCAGGAGTTTCTGGTAAGAAGTACGTTATGCTGGGAATAAACAAAAGACAGGGATGAGTTCTCATGTTGGATTTGTTTGTTTAAAATAAGCAAACAACGTTGTTCAATATAAGATGGATACATTTAACACAGGTTACTAGTACATATATATATTCAAAACGTATATGACCCTTTTTTATATCTATATATATACTAATAACCTGTGTTAAATATACCCATCTTATATTGAACAACGTTGTTTTCTTATTTTAAACAAACAAATCCAACATGAGAACTCATCCCTGTCCTTTGTTTATTCCCAGCATAACATACTTCTTACCAGAAACTCCTGAAGAAGCTGCAAAAGCGAAACATGTTGAGTGGTATCTTTTTGTATATATGCTATCAAGTGGAACCTATAGCCCTGACATGGATGGTGTTATTTCCTCATGTTTTTTAATTGTATAATAAAATTAATTAAAATTTTATTGATGCTACCGTGTCTCTATCTTGCTTGTCTACTGAACACCGTTAATGTCCCGGGGCTTGTTACCCCTTCCTTCCCTTCTTTTACTATAAAAAGGTGTGCAAAGTTTTACTGTTTGTCTTCCTTTTTTTAAAAGCAGCCACGTTCTGTCGGGGAAAACCTGATCATAAATTATTTTGTAAGGAATATATGATTAAATCAAATCAATTATTTGGTTTTCTGTTCCCAAAAATTAGGGGCAGTCCTCGAACTTATACCAATACTTTAATAATTATGAGACAGACCAGAAAAAAACCACAGTTCATATAAAGACACCACGAGTTTCCACCATTGTAAAGGTCACAGTATTCTCATATGAACTGTCTTTCCTAAATACAGTGCTTTGAAAAAGTATTCACACCCCTTGAAATTTCCCACATGTTGTCATGTTACAACCAAAAACGTAAATGTATTTTATTGGGATTTTATGTGATAGACCAACACAAAGTGTCACATAATTGTGAAGTGGAAGGAAAATGATAAATGATACAAATAAATACAGTCAGGTCCATAAATATTGGGACATTGACACAATTCTAATCTTTTTGGCTCTATACACCACCACAATGGATTTGAAATGAAATGAACAAGATGTGCTTTAACGGCAGACTTTCAGCTTTAATTTGAGGGTATTTACATCCAAATCAGGTGAACGGTGTAGGAATTACAACACTTTGTATATGTGCCTCCCACTTTTTAAGGGACCAAAAGTAATGGGACAGATTAACAATCATCCATCAAACTTTCACTTTTTAATACTTGGTTGCAAATCCTTTGCAGTCAATTACAGCCTGAAGTCTGGAACACATAGACATCACCAGACGCAGGGTTTCATCCCTGGTGATACTCTGCCAGGCCTCTACTGCAACTGTCTTCAGTTCCTGCTTGTTCTTGGGGCATTTTCCCTTCAGTTTTGGCAGCCATACATGCCCACGCCATGACACTACCACCACCATGCTTCACTGATGAGGTGGTATGCTTTGGATCATGAGCAGTTCCTTTCCTTCTCCATAGTCTTCTCTTCCCATCACTCTGGTACAAGTTGATCTTGGTCTCATCTGTCCATAGGATGTTGTTCCAGAACTGTGAAGGCTTTTTTAGATGTTGTTTGGCAAACTCTAATCTGGCCTTCCTGTTTTTGAGGCTCACCAATGGTTTACATCTTGTGGTGAACCCTCTGTATTCACTCTGGTGAAGTCTTCTCTTGATTGTTGACTTTGACACACATACACCTACCTCCTGGAGAGTGTTCTTCATCTGGCCAACTGTTGTGAAGGGTGTTTTCTTCACCAGGGAAAGAATTCTTCGGTCATCCACCACAGTTGTTTTCCGTGGTCTTCCGGGTCTTTTGGTGTTGCTGAGCTCACCGGTGTGTTCTTTCTTTTTAAGGATGTTCCAAACAGTTGATTTGGCCACACCTAATGTTTTTGCTATCTCTCTGATGGGTTTGTTTTGTTTTTTCAGCCTAATGATGGCTTGCTTCACTGATAGTGACAGCTCTTTGGATCTCATATTGAGAGTTGACAGAAAAAGATTCCAAATGCAAATAGCACACTTGAAATTAACTCTGGACCTTTTATCTGCTACTTGTAAATGGGATGAGGGAAGAACACACACCTGGCCATGGAACAGCTGAGCAGCCAATTGTCCCATTACTTTTGGTCCCTTAAAAAGTGAGAGGCACATATACAAAGTGTTGTAATTCCTACACCGTTCACCTGATTTTGATGTAAATACCCTCAAATTAAAGCTGAAAGTCTGCCGTTAAAGCACATCTTGTTCATTTCATTTCAAATCCATTGTGGTGGTGTATAGAGCCAAAAAGATTAGAATTGTGTCCATGTCCCAATATTTATGGACCTGACTGTATATTCAAAAAAAAAATACTCCTAATCACTCTGCTACAAGGGACAGTCCCACAGGCACACATAAACCTCAGTACAAAGGATCAATATTACAAGAATTGAACTCTTCCATTACATTTACCTTTCTGCACACATAACGTTATCACATTGTCTGAGCCTACCTTTTTAAAATAACAACCGCTCCTAAGAGTGTGAACACTTTGGTCAGGACTATGTAGAGGGAGAGAGAAAGAAAGAGGATGGGGTGAGGAGGGGGTTGGGAGAAAATGGAAGCTCAGGAAAGGGAGGATTAAGAAGGGGAAAGAGGGTGAAAGGAAAAGGGGGGTATGAGAGAGAGAGTGAAGGGGGGGGGAAGAGGGATCAAAGGGGGGGGGGAGAGATGGAAGGTATGGTAAAGAAAAGGGGGGGTGTAGCGAAAACAGGGGGGACAGAGCGAGGAGAATGAGGTAACAAAGACAGAGTGAAAGAGAGGGGCAGAAGGAGAGCGATAAGGGGGGGGGGGGGGTAGAGAGAGAGAGGGGGTGGGGGGGGAGGGATGGAAGGTATGGTAAAGGAAAGGAGGGGGGGGGTGTAGAGAAAACAGGGGGGACAGAGAGAGGAGAATGAGGTAACAAAGACGGAGTGAAAGAGAGGGGCAGAGGGAGAGAGATGGGTGGGGGGGGGGAGAAGGGGTAGAGAGAGATGGGGGGGGGGGGAGAAGGGGTAGAGAGAGATGGGGGGGGGGGGATGGGAGGGGGACAGAGGAGGAGGGGGGGAATATGTTCAGAAAGCAGAATGTGTATACAGCTCACTCACCAATAATGGACCCCCCACGGCCCAGGCTCAGTACATCTCGGGCTCCGTCACCAGTCTTGGTCTTCTCCCCCCCATGGTTGGGTAGTCTATAGGCAGCAAGCAGATAGGATCTGAGCTGACGTGGGTGCAGTGCCCACACAACTCCTACCACCTTAGGTCTGCAACCCCTAACTCCACAGGTTCAGCGTGTACAATGTAATTGTACGTGGGGGAAGTTGGAGTGTAAGTGGACACCCTCAGCTACCCCACCACCTCTCAGACCTGCAGCATAGGGCAGAGGAGGAGTTCCAGAGCACAGACACCCCCCCCCCGGCTGTGTTCTGCAAACTTTATAGGTGGTGGGATAAGGAAAAATGTCAGGACGGTTCCATCTGTGTTGATGCAGGCCATGTGCCCTGCTCAGTAGAAAAGCCTGTCCCCTGCCAGCGTGCTACAGAGAAGGACTGCTGCTCTCTGTGTGGAAGCAGTGGTCTCTTTGCAGAGGTTCAACACACTTCCTGCTGGGTCAGACCTTACGGTTCTGCAATCAGCAAAACGAATGCTTCCTGCTGGTGAGCCCCGGGAACTGACCCAACAGGGGGGGAGCGTGTCAGACCTCTGCAGACTGGACTTTATAGGAGAAGCGGTGCGCTCCTCTGTCTGTGGCTCTCCCGCTGCAAAATTCACCTTCACTAGGAAGGTTTGCCCTGCAATATTTTTTTTTTTTCTGTTGCAAGATGTCCCAGCCTAAGACTAGACAATGAAATGGGAAGCAGCAAAGGAGAACCCGGAGTTCTCCTTTAAAGTGAAATTATGACTCTGGGTATTTTACCCAATAAAATAATATCAGCCCTGAACTTTTCCCTAGACTCAGGGTTGTGTTCTGGAGTCTGCCTGGCCGAGGAGTCTCCCATTTTCCTACTTCATCACGGCTGAGGGTGGGCACTGTGTGAGGCAGAGGCACTGATTGGAGGCTTCTGAGCTTTTTTGTTCAGTTGTTTTCTTCTGTCTGTTTTAGGAAGACAGAGTTCTCCTCTAATATGATTCTCATCTACCAGGCCATATCAGGCCATATCCTCCAGCCAGCTGTAGATTCCTTAACTTCCCACAGTTCCTCCCAGCTCCCATAGTGTCTTCAACCTCCAATAGTGGCCCACAGTGCCCCCTGAGAACCCTCAGCCTCCACAGTGCTCCCCAGCCTCCCACGTTTGCCACCTAGCCTCCCACAGTGCCCCTACCCTGCTGCAGAGCCTCCAGTCGTCCATGGTGCCTTCCAACCTCGAACATTGTTCCACATTGCCCCCCCAACCTCTCAAAGTGCCTCCCAGCTCCCTTAGTAGCACACAGTGCACCGTGAGAGCCTTCAGCTTCCACAGTGCTACCCAGTCCCCCACTCTGCTGCAGATTCTTTCATAGTGCCCCCCAACCTCCAACCATTTTCTACATTGCCGCCCCCTCCACCTCCCGCAGTGCCTCCCAGCTCCCATAGTGCCCGCAGTGCCCCCTGACAGCTTTCAGCCTCAACAGTGTTCTGAAGTCCCCTACCCTGCTGCAGATCCTTCAGTCTTCTATCCTCCAGTCCTCCAAAATGCCTTCCAACCTCCAACATTGTTCCACAGTGCCCCCAACCTCCCACAGTGCCCCCCAACCTCCCACAGTGCCTCCCAACCTCCACAGTGCCCCTCAACCTCCCACAGTACCTCCCAACCTCCCACAGTGCCTCCCAACCTCCACAGTGCCCCTCAACCTCTCACAGTGCCTCCCAAAGTGGCCCACAGTGTTCCTGAGAGCCTTCAGCCTCCATAGTGCTCCCCGGTCCCCCACTCTGCTGCAGATCCTTCAGTCTTCCATAGTGTCTCCCAACCTCCAACATTGTTCCAGAGTGCTCCCCAGCCTCCCCTATTGCCACCTAGCCTCCCACAGTGCCCCCCACCCTGCTGCAAATCCTCACATTATCCATAGTCCCCCCCCCCCCCAACCTCCCACACTGCCACCTATCCTCCCAGTGACCTCCACTCTGCTGCAGGCCCCCCATAGTGCCCCCCAACCTCTCACATTGCCATCTATTCTCCCACAGTGTCACCCTACCTGCTTTAGACCCTCCATTCCTCCATAGTGTCCCCCAACCTTCAACATTATTCCACAGTGCCCCCATCCTCCTACAGTGCCTCCCAGCTCCTATAGTGCTCTCAGCCTCCCCCATTGCCACCTAGACTCCCAGTGTCCCCCACACTGCTGCAGAGCCTCCAGTCCTCCAGAATGCCTTCCAACATTGTTCCACAGTGCCTCCCAGATCCCATAGTGGCCCACAGTGCCCCCTGAGAGCCTTCAGCTTTCATAGTGCTCCCAAGCCCTCCACTCTGCTGCAGATTCTCCAGTCTTCCATAGTGTCTCCCAACCTCCAACATTGTTCCACCGACCTCCCCAGCTTCCCCCATTGCCACCTAGCCTACCACAGTGTCTCCCACCCTGCTGCAAATCCTCCAGTCCTCCATAGTCCCCCCTCCCCCCCAACCTCCCACACTGCCACCTATCCTCCCAGTGTCCTCCACCCTGCTGCAGGTCCTCTATAGTTCCCCCCAACCTCTCACATTGTCACCTATCCTCCCACAGTGTCACCCTACCTGCTTTAGCCCTCCAGACCTCCATAATGTCCCCCAACCTTCAACATTGTTCCATAGTGCCCCCCATCCTCCTACAGTGCCTCCCAGCTCCCATAGTGCTCTCAACCTCCCATGATGGCTCACACTGCCACCTGAAAGCTCAGAGCCGCCCCCCCCAACCTCCAAAACTCCCACATAGCCACCGAGCCTCCCACAGTGCTCCCCAGCCACTTACAGAAACCTCATCCCCTACATAGACAGTAGGTCTTATCCAGCTTCCTTTCGATGACCAGACACAGGTAGGGGAGGAGACCTGTAAGTGACCTCCATCAACCATTCAGAGCTGTGCTGTGTGGCAGTTATGTGCAATTCTCAGGACCGGATGGACAGAAATACAAATACTTTGGCGGGTAAAACATGTTTTTATGATCTGTGTATTTAGCTGGAGTTCAAGAAAAAAAAAGGAGAACATACAGTTTACCAAGAATTAGGGCCCGTTGCATTTACATGTGTTTATTTTCGTGCATTATCAAGAGTTGCATTAAGGCATCTAATTCAAATAAATGGGGTAGCAATGCACCAAAACATCCAAAAAACTGACATGCAGCATTTTTATCTCCTTCAAATAACTACGTGTACATTTTTTTTCTGTGTGAATGGGGTCAAAATCGAATGTTATTAGGTGTTTTTTTTCTCTCCAGGTCGAATATTCCTCATTCATACAGAATAGAGCAAGCCAAGAAAATGCAGCATTATGGCCACTAGATGGAGATCATGTTCATAGGAAATACTTATTTTCTCTGATCATGATCTTCAGCTCAACTTACAGTGACTGAAAAAAAGTATTTGATCTCCTGCTGATTTTGTTTGTTTGCTCACTGACAAAGAAACGATCAGTCTATAATTTTAATGGTCGGTTTATTATAACAGTGAGAGACAGAATAACAACAAAAATATCCAGAAAAGCGCATTTCAATAAAAGTTATAAATTGATTTGCATTTTAATGAGTGAAATAAGTATTTGATCCCCGATCAATCGGCAAGATTTCTGGCACCCAGGTGTCTTTTATACAGGTAACGAGCTGAGATTAGGAGCACTCTTCTCTCTCTCTTAAAGGGAGTGCTCCTAATCTCAGCTTGTTACCTGTATAAAAGACACCTGTCCACAGAAAAGCAACCAATCAGATTCCAATCTCTCCACCATGGCCAAGCCAAAGAGCTGTCCAAGGGTGTCAGGTACAAGATTGTAGACCTACACAAGGCTGGAATGGGCTACAAGACCATCGCCAAGCAGCTTGGTGAGGGGGGTGACAACAGTTGGTGGGATTATTTCACAAATGGGAGAAACACAAAATAACGATCGATCTCCCTCGGTCTGGGGCTCCATGGAAGATCTCACCTGGTGGAGGTTCAATGATCATGAGAACGGTGAGGAATCAGCCCAGAACTACACGGGAGAATCTTGTCAATGATCTCAGCTGGGACCATAGTCACCAAGAAAACAATCGGTAACACACTACACCGTGAAGGACTGAAATCCTGCAGCCCCCGCAAGGTCCCCCTGCTCAGGAAATCACATGTACAGGTCCATCTGAATATTACTAATGAACATCTGAATGATTTGCCCCAGGAGAACTGGGGGAAAGTGTTGTGGTCAGATGAGACCAAAATCGAGATCTTTGGCATCAACTCAACTCGTCGTGTTTGGAGGAAGAGGAATGCTGCCTATGACCTCAAGAACACCATCCCCCACCGTCATACATGGAGGTCCTATGACCCCAACAACACCATCCCCCACCGTCATACATGGAGGTCCTATGACCCCAAGTACACCATCCCCCACCGTCATACATGGAGGTCCTATGACCCCAAGAACACCATCCCCCACCGTCATACATGGAGGTCCTATGACCCCAAGAACACCATCCCCCACCGTCATACATGGAGGTCCTATGACCAGGAACACCATCCCCCACCGTCATACATGGAAGTCCTATGACCCCAAGAACACCATCCCCCACCGTCATACATGGAGGACCTATGACCCCAAGAACACCATCCCCCACCGTCATACATGGAGGTCCTATGACCCCAACAACACCATCCCCCACCGTCATACATGGAGGTCCTATGACCCCAAGTACACCATCCCCCACCGTCATACATGGAGGTCCTATGACCCCAAGAACACCATCCCCCACCGTCATACATGGAGGTCCTATGACCCCAAGAACACCATCCCCCACCGTCATACATGGAGGTCCTATGACCAGGAACACCATCCCCCACCGTCATACATGGAAGTCCTATGACCCCAAGAACACCATCCCCCACCGTCATACATGGAGGTCCTATGACCCCAAGAACACCATCCCCCACCGTCATACATGGAGGTCCTATGACCAGGAACACCATCCCCCACCGTCATACATGGAAGTCCTATGACCCCAAGAACACCATCCCCCACCGTCATACATGGAGGACCTATGACCCCAAGAACACCATCCCCCACCGTCATACATGGAGGTCCTATGACCCCAAGAACACCATCCCCCACCGTCATACATGGAGGTCCTATGACCCCAAGTACACCATCCCCCACCGTCATACATGGAGGTCCTATGACCCCAAGAACACCATCCCCTCACCGTCATACATGGAGATCCTATGACCCCAAGAACACCACCCCCCACCGTCATACATGGAGGTCCTATGACCCCAAGAACACCATCCCCCCACCGTCATACATGGAGGTGGAAACATTATGCTTTGGGGGTGTTTTTCTGCTAAGGGGACAGGACAACTTCACCACATCAAAGGGACGATGGACGGGGAAATGTATCATTAAATCTTGGGTGAGAACCTCCTTCCCTCAGCCAAGGCATTGAAGATGGGTTGTGGATGGGTCTTCCAGCATGACAATGACTCAAAACACAAGGCCAAGGCAACAAAGGAGTGGCTCAAGAAGAAGCACATTAAGGTCCTGGAGTGGCCTAACCAGTCTCCAGACCTTAATCCCATAGAAAATATGTGGAGGGAGCTGAAGGTTCGACTCACCAAACGTCAGCCTGGAAACCTTAATGACTTGAAGAGGATCTTCAAAGAGGACAAAATCCCTCCCTGAGATGTGAGTAAACCTGGAGGCCAACTCCAAGAAACGTCTGACCTCTGTGATCGCCAACAAGGGTTTCTCCACTCCACCAACCACTAAGTCGTGTTTTGTGAAGGGATCAAATACCTATTTTACTCATTAAAATGCAAATCAATTTATAACTATTCTGTCTCTCACTGTTATAATAATCCGACCAATAAAATTATAGACTGATCGTTTCTTGGTCAGTGGGCAAACGTACAAAATCGTCAGGGGAGCACATAGTTTTTGCCCCCTCACTGTAGGTTGAGCTGAAGATCATAGGAAATTAGTGGCCATAACGTGGTATTTTCCTGGTTTACACTATAAAGAACATTAGAACCCAAGAGAAAAATAACCTAAAACGTTCGGTTTTGTCCCCACTTGTACACAGAGTTTTACAGGACACATTTTTTTTATAAGTGTCCTTTTATTGGTATTAATGTCACTTCCATTTCATACGGAGGATTCCATTCACACTGAACCAGATACATTTCATGGGGCCACTGTTACTTCTCCTCGGCTGAATTCATTTACATTTATATTAATCTTTGAATTTATTACAATTGTTCCATTGTTTACCCGGCTCCGGGGGAATAACAATCGGTCGGATTACGCTAAGCGCCCGCCAGCCACTTTGTGCTATTTACATAAATAAGGTTCCATATGACGGTGGGATGTGACGGGGCCTTCTCTGTGTCTCCGCAGATATCAGGGAACCTCAGCGTGCCTTGGATTACCGAGTGTTCCCGGAAAAGAACAGTGAGTGAGTTTAATAAAGTAGCATTTGTAGAGCTTTAAAACGCAATCCTTTTGTTTAAATTGAATATTGCGGCTTTATAGAGAGAAAAAAAAGTGTTTTGTTTGAAATGAAATGCTGTTGGGGGGGAGGGGCTTATTTTATGATTGGTGATCATGAAGGATGGTGGGATTGTTTCTTCAAAAAAATTTTTTTTGAGTGTTTTAATGGAAGCAAAACAATAATAGGTATTAAAAGAAGAGAATCATGAAAAACATCCAAGGTAGATCCAGATGAAGAAGAAGAAATATTAGGAGGGATACAAGGTAGATCCAGTGGAAGAACAGCAATACTGTAGTAGAAAAGATCCAAGGTAGATCTCGATGAAGAAGAAAAAAAGGGTGCAAGGTAGATCCAGAGGAAGAAGAGAATAGTAGAAGGATACAAGGTAGATCCAGAGGAAGAAGAGAATAGTAGAAGGATACAATGTAGATCCAGAGGAAGAAGAGAATAGTAGGAAGGATACAATGTAGATCCAGAGGAAGAAGAGAATAGTAGAAAGGATACAATGTAGATCCAGAGGAAGAAGAGAATAGTAGAAGGATACAATGTAGATCCAGAAGAAGAAGAGAATAGTAGGAAGGATACAATGTAGATCCAGAGGAAGAAACAAATAATAGAAAGATACAAGGTAGATCCAAAGGAAGAAGAGAATAGTAGAAAGGATACAAGGTAGATCCAGAGGAAGGAGAGAATATTCAAAGGAATACAAGGTAGATCCAGAGGGAGGAGAAGGAGAGAATAGTAGGAAGGATACAAGGTAGATCCAGAATAAAAAGAGAATAGTAGAAAGGATTCAAGGTAGATCCAGAGGAAGAAGAGAATAGTAGAAAGAATAGAATGTGGATTTGGAAGAAGAAGAGAATAGGAAGGATACAAGGTAGATCCAGAGGAAGAAGAGAATAGTAGGAAGGATACAATGTAGATCCAGAGGAAGGTGAGAATATTCAAAGGGATACAAGGTAGATCCAGAGGAAGGAGAAGGAGAGAATAGTAGAAAGGATACAAGGTAGATCCAGAATAAAAAGAGACTAGTTCTTGCCAAACCAATCTATTAACCTTCTATGAGGAGGTGAGTTGCCATCTAGATAAAGGAAGGCCCGTAGACGTGGTGTATCTTATTTTACAAAAGCATTTGACACAGTTCCCCATAAACGTTTACTGTACAAGATAAGGTGCATTGGCATGGACCATAGGGTGAGTACATGGATTGAAAACTGGCTACAAGGGCGAGTTCAGAGGGTGGTGATAAATGGGGAGTACTCAGAATGGTCGGGGGTGGGTAGTGGGTTCCCCAGGGTTCTGTGCTGGGACCAATCCTATTTAATTTGTTCATAAATGACCTGGAGGATGGGATAAACAGTTCAATCTCTGTATTTGCAGACGATACTAAGCTAAGCAGGGCAATAACTTCTCCGCAGGACGTGGAAACCTTGCAAAAAGACCTGAACAAATTAATGGGGGAGGGGCGACTACATGGCAAATGAGGTTCAATGTAGAAAAATGTAAAATAATGCATTTGGGTGGCAAAAATCTGAATGCAATCTATAGACTGGGGGGAGAACCTCTGGGGGGATCTAGGATGGAAAAGGACCTGGGGGTCCTAGTAGATGATAGGCTCAGCAATGACATGCAATGCCAAGCTGCTGCTAACAAAGCAAACAGAATATTGGCATTAAAAAGGGATCAACTCCAGAGATAAAACGATAATTCTCCCGCTCTACAAGACTCTGGTCCGGCCGCACCTGGAGTATGCTGTCCAGTTCTGGGCACCAGTCCTCAGGAAGGATGTACTGGAAATGGAGCGACTACAAAGAAGGGCAACAAAGCTAATAAAGGGTCTGGAGGATCTTAGTTATGAGGAAAGGTTGTGAGCACTGAAATTATTCTCTCTGGAGAAGAGACGCTTGAGAGGGGATATGATTTCAATTTACAAATACTGTACTGGTGACCCCACAATAGGGATAAAACTTTTTCGCAGAAGAGAGTTTAATAAGACTTGTGGCCACTCATTAGAAGAAAAGAGGTTTAACCTTAAACTACGTAGAGGGTTCTTTACTGTAAGAGCGGCAAGGATGTGGAATTCCCTTCCACAGGCGGTGGTCTCAGCGGGGAGCATTGATAGCTTCAAGAAACTATTAGATAATCACCTGAATGACTGCAACATACAGGATATATAATGTAATACTGACACATAATCACACACATAGGTTGGACTTGATGGACTTGTGTCTTTTTTCAACCTCACCTACTATGTAACTATGTAACTATGTAGTAGAAAGGATAGAATGTAGATCCAGAATAAAAAGAGAATAGTAGAAAGAATACAATGTGGATTCTGAAGAAGAAGAGAATAGTAGGAAGGATACAATGTAGATCCAGAAGAAGAAGAGAATAGTAGAAAGAATACAATGTGGATCCCGATTAAGAAGAGAATATTCAAAGGGATACAATGTAGATCCAGAAGAAGAAGAGAATAGTAGAATGATACAATGTAGATCCAGAAGAAGAAGAGAATAGTAGAAGGATACAATGTAGATCCAGAAGAAGAAGAAGAGAATAGTAGAAGGATACAATGTAGATCCAGAAGAAGAAGAGAATAGTAGAAGGATACAATGTAGATCCAGAAGAAGAAGAGAATAGTAGAAGGATACAATGTAGATCCAGAAGAAGAAGAAGAGAATAGTAGAAGGATACAATGTAGATCCAGAAGAAGAAGAGAATAGTAGAAGGATACAATGTAGATCCAGAAGAAGAAGAGAATAGTAGAAGGATACAATGTAGATCCAGAAGAAGAAGAGAATAGTAGAAGGATACAATGTAGATCCAGAAGAAGAAGAGAATAGTAGAAGGATACAATGTAGATCCAGAAGAAGAAGAGAATAGTAGAAGGATACAATGTAGATCCAGAAGAAGAAGAGAATAGTAGAAGGATACAATGTAGATCCAGAAGAAGAAGAGAATAGTAGAAGGATACAATGTAGATCCAGAAGAAGAAGAGAATAGTAGAAGGATACAATGTAGATCCAGAAGAAAAAGAGAATACTGTGTTTCCCCTGAAAATAAGACCTACCCCGAAAATAAGACCTAGCGTTATTTTCCAGGAAGGCTGCAATCTGAGCGCTACCCGAAAATAAGCCCTAGTTTAAAATGCTTGTAAAATCCTATAATCCACTCTATTTTAGTAGTATATAATATACAATGTGTGTGTTTCTGTAATATAATTGCGGGGGAAGAGAGCTCCGGCGGGTCACAGAAGCGCAGAGTGGCGCTATAACAAAGGTATTTGGCACAATTATATTACAGAAACATTATACACTGTACATTATATAATACTGTAATAGAGTGGATTATAGGATTTTACAAGCATTTTAACTCCATTCACACTGAGGATTCCTGTCAGGCAGGGAGAGAGAAGACAGCACATTACATGGTAAGACCTACTGTGTCTTTTGTTGACAAAATTAATATAAGACCCAGGCTTGTTTTTGGGGAAACACGGTAGTAGGAAGGAATCAAGGTAGATCCAGAGGAAGAAGAGAATATTCAAAAGGATACAATGTAGATCCAGAGGAAGAAGAGAATATTCATAGTTACATAGTAGGTGAGGTTGAAAAAAGACACAAGTCCATCAAGTCCAACCTATGTGTGTGATTATGTGTCAGTATTACATTACATATCCCTGTATGTTGCGGTCATTCAGGTGATTATCTAATAGTTTCTTGAAGCTATCAATGCTCCCCGCTGAGACCACCACCTGTGGAAGGGAATTCCACATCCTTGCCGCTCTTACAGTAAAGAACCCTCTACGTAGTTTAAGGTTAAACCTCTTTTTTTCTAATTGTAATGAGTGGCCACGAGTCTTATTAAACTCTCTTCTGCAAAAAAGTTTTATCCCTATTGTGGGGTCACCAGTCCGGTATTTGTAAATTGAAATCATATCCCCTCTCAAGCGTCTCTTCTCCAGAGAGAATAAGTTCAGTGCTCGCAACCTTTCCTCATAACTAAGATCCTCCAGACCCTTTATTAGCTTTGTTGCCCTTCTTTGTACTCGTTCCATTTCCAGTACGTCCCTCCTGAGGACTGGTGCCCAGAACTGGACAGCATACTCCAGGTGCGGCCGGACCAGAGTCTTGTAGAGTGGGAGAATTATCGTTTTATCTCTGCAGTTGATCCCCTTTTAATGCCAATATTCTGTTTGCTTTATTAGCAGCAGCTTGGCATTGCATGCCATTGCTGAGCCTATCATCTACTAGGACCCCCAGATCCTTTTCCATCCTAGATTCCCCCAGAGGTTCTCCCCCCAGTGTATAGATTGCATTCAGATTTTTGCCACCCAAATGCATTATTTTACATTTTTCTACATTGAACCTCATTTGCCATGTAGTCGCCCACCCCATTAATTTGTTCAGGTCTTTTTGCAAGATTTCCACATCCTGCGGAGAAGTTATTGCCCTGCTTAGCTTAGTATCGTCTGCAAATACAGAGATTGAACTGTTTATCCCATCCTCCAGGTCATTTATGAACAAATTAAATAGGATTGGTCCCAGCACAGAACCCTGGGGAACCCCACTACCCACCCCTGACCATTCTGAGTACTCCCCATTTATCACCACCCTCTGAACACGCCCTTGTAGCCAGTTTTTTAATCCATGTACTCACCCTATGGTCCATGCCAACGCACCTTATTTTGTACAGTAAACGTTTATGGGGAACTGTGTCAAATGCTTTCGCAAAATCCAGATAACCACGTCTACGGGCCTTCCTTTATCTAGATGGCAACTCACCTCCTCATAGAAGGTTAATAGATTGGTTTGGCAAGAACGATTCTTCATGAATCCATGCTGATTACTGCTAATGATATCATTCTTATTACTAAAATCTTGTATATAGTCCCTTATCATCCCCTCCAAGAGTTTACATACTATTGATGTTAGGCTAACTGGTCTGTAATTCCCAGGGATGTATTTTGGGCCCTTTTTAAATATTGGTGCTACATTGGCTTTTCTCCAATCAGCTGGTACCATTCCAGTCAATAGACTGTCTGTAAAAATTAGGAACAACGGTCTGGCAATCACTTGACTGAGTTCCCTAAGTACCCTCGGATGCAAGCCATCTGGTCCCGGTGATTTATTAATGTTAAGTTTCTCAAGTCTAATTTTAATTCCGTCCTCTGTTAGCCATGTAGGTGCTTCCTGTGTTGTGTCATGAGGATAAACACTGCAGTTTTGGTTACTGAAGCCCCCCGATTCACTCGTGAAGACTGAGGAGAAGAATAAATTCAATACCTTTGCCATCTCCCCATCCTTTGTAACCAGATGTCCTTCCTCATTCTTTATGGGGCCAATATGGTCTGTCCTCCTTTTTTTACTGTTTACATACTTAAAGAATTTCTTGGGATTTTTTTTGCTCTCCTCCGCTATGTGTCTTTCATGTTCTATCTTAGCCATCCTAATTGCACCCTTACATTTCTTATTGCATTCTTTATAAAGTCTGAATGCTGAGGATGATCCCTCAACCTTGTATTTTTTGAAGGCCTTCTTTGCTTTTATATGCATTTTTACATTGGAGTTAAGCCATCCAGGATGTTTGTTCGCTCTTTTAAATTTATTACCCAATGGGATACATTGGCTAATGCCCTTATTTAATATGCTCTTAAAGCAAACCCATCTCTCCTCCGTATTCTTTGTTCCTAATAATTTATCCCAATTTATGCCTTTTAGCAAGGTTTGTAGTTTAGGGAAGTTGGCTCTTTTGAAATTCAGTGTCTTTGTATTCCCTTCATGTTTCCTATTTGTGTGATTTATACTGAAACTAATTGACCTGTGATCGCTGTTACCTAAATTGCCCCGTATTTCCACATCTGTGATCAGGTCTGTATTGTTGGTAATCAGTAGATCCAGTAAAGTTTTATTTCTAGTTGGTGCGTCTACCATCTGACCCATAAAATTGTCCTGCAAGACATTAAGGAACTGGCGAGCCTTAAATGAATGCGCGGTTCCCTCCGCCCAGTCTATGCCTGGATAATTAAAATCCCCCATTATGATAACACTTCCCATCCTTGCTGCTAATCCAATTTGTGATAGGAGATCTGTCTCCACTTCCTCCCTCAGGTTAGGGGGCCTATAGCATACTCCCAGTATTATTTTCCCCTTAGCTTCATCCCTTTGGAGCTCTACCCATAAGGATTCCACCTCCTCTCTAGCTCCCTCAGTGATGTCATCTCTCACATTCACTTGTACATTATTCTTGATATATAGGCATACTCCTCCCCCTTTTCTACCCTCTCTGTCCTTGCGGTATAGGGTATACCCTTGAATGTTTGCCAGCCAATCATGAGAGCTGTTGAACCAGGTCTCTGAAATTCCCACAAAATCCAAATACTCCTTGTACAACAGTATCTCTAGTTCACCCATCTTGTCCGCCAGGCTCCTGGCATTGGTGAACATGCCACATAGTTTAGACCGGTCGCATATTGTCCTCATATTGGGTGTTTCAAGATTGCAACTAGGACTTGCTACTATACTCACCTTGTGTTTTTGTGCTTTGGTTAACCTACCACTAATGCCCCCAATACTACCCTCTGGAATATCTTCCGCGCTGGCTATCACTGTCTCTGGACCCTCCCCCCCATCACCTAGTTTAAAAACCCCTCTAACTTTTTGGCCATCTTCATTCCCAGCAGATCTGCACCCTCCTCATTTAGGTGCAGTCCGTCCCTTCTATAGTACCGGTTACCAACTGAGAAGTCGGCCCAGTCCTCCAGGAACCCAAACCCCTCCTTACTACACCAGCTCTTCAGCCACTTGTTTACTTCCCTAATCTCCCTCTGCCTCTCTGGTGTGGCTCGATGTACCAGTAGTATTCCTGAGAACACTACCTTGGAGGTCCTTTTCCTCAATTTAGCTCCTAAGTCCCTAAAATCGTTCTTTAGGACACTCCATCTGCCTCTGACTTTGTCATTGGTGCCAACGTGCACCATGACAGCCGGGTCTTCCCCAGCCCCTCCCAGTATTCAAAAGGATACAATGTAGATCCAGAAGAAGAAGAGAATAGTAGGAAGGATACAATGTAGATCCAGAGGAAGAAGAGAATAGTAGAAGGATACAATGTAGATCCAGAGGAAGAAGAGAATAGTAGAAGGATACAATGAATATCCAGAAGAAGAAGAGAATAGTAGGAAGGATACAATGTAAGTCCAGAAGAAGAAGAGAATAGTAGAAGGATACAAGGTAGATCCAGAGGAAGAAGAGAATAGTAGAAGGATACAATGTAGATCCAGAGGAAGAAGAGAATAGTAGAAAGGATACAAGGTAGATCCAGAGGAAGAAGAGAATAGTAAAAGGATACAATGTAGATCCAGAGGAAGAAGAGAATAGTAGAAAGGATACAAGGTAGATCCAGAGGAAGAAGAGAATATTCAAAAGGATACAATGTAGATCCAGAGGAAGAAGAGAATAGTAGAAGGATACAATGTAGATCCAGAGGAAGAAGAGAATAGTAGAAGGATACAATGAATATCCAGAAGAAGAAGAGAATAGTAGGAAGGATACAATGTAAGTCCAGAAGAAGAAGAGAATAGTAGAAGGATACAAGGTAGATCCAGAGGAAGAAGAGAATAGTAGAAGGATACAAGGTAGATCCAGAAGAAGAAGAGAATAGTAGGAAGGATACAAGGTAGATCCAGAAGAAGAAGAGAATAGTAGAAAGGATACAATGTAGATCCAGAAGAAGAAGAGAATAGTAGGAAGGATACAATGTAGATCCAGAAGAAGAAGAGAATAGTAGAAGGATACAATGTAGATCCAGAAGAAGAAGAGAATAGTAGGAAGGATACAAGGCAGATCGAGAGGAAGAAGAGAATAGTAGAAGGATACAATGAATATCCAGAAGAAGAAGAGAATAGTAGGAAGGATACAATGTAGATCCAGAGGAAGAAGAGAATAGTAGGAAGGATACAATGTAGATCCAGAGGAAGAAGAGAATAGTAGAAGGATACAAGATAGATCCAGAGGAAGAAGAGAATATTCAAAAGGATACAATGTAGATCCAGAAGAAGAAGAGAATAGTAGGAAGGATACAAGATAGATCCAGAGGAAGAAGAGAATAGTAGAAGGATACAATGTAGATCCAGAAGAAGAAGAGAATAGTAGAAGGATACAAGGTAGATCCAGAAGAAGAAGAGAATAGTAGAAGGATACAATGTAGATCCAGAAGAAGAAGAGAATAGTAGAAGGATACAATGAATATCCAGAAGAAGAAGAGAATAGTAGGAAGGATACAATGTAGATCCAGAGGAAGAAGAGAATAGTAGAAGGATAGAATGTAGATCCAGAAGAAGAAGAAGAGAATAGTAGAAGGATACAATGTAGATCCAGAGGAAGAAGAGAATAGTAGGAAGGATACAATGTAGATCCAGAAGAAGAAGAGAATAGTAGAAGGATACAATGAATATCCAGAAGAAGAAGAGAATAGTAGAAAGGATACAATGTAGATCCAGAGGAAGAAGAGAATAGTAGAAGGATAGAATGTAGATCCAGAAGAAGAAGAAGAGAATAGTAGAAGGATACAATGTAGATCCAGAAGAAGAAGAGAATAGTAGAAGGATACAATGTAGATCCAGAAGAAGAAGAGAATAGTAGAAGGATACAATGAAGATCCAGAAGAAGAAGAGAATAGTAGGAAGGATACAATGTAGATCCAGAAGAAGAAGAAGAGAATAGTAGAAGGATACAATGTAGATCCAGAAGAAGAAGAGAATAGTAGAAGGATACAATGTAGATCCAGAAGAAGAAGAGAATAGTAGAAGGATACAATGTAGATCCAGAAGAAGAAGAAGAGAATAGTAGAAGGATACATTGTAGATCCAGAAGAAGAAGAAGAGAATAGTAGAAGGATACAATGTAGATCCAGAAGAAGAAGAGAATAGTAGAAGGATACAATGTAGATCCAGAAGAAGAAGAGAATAGTAGAAGGATACAATGTAGATCCAGAAGAAGAAGAGAATAGTAGAAGGATACAATGAAGATCCAGAAGAAGAAGAGAATAGTAGAAGGATACAATGTAGATCCAGAAGAAGAAGAAGAGAATAGTAGAAGGATACAAGGTAGATCCAGAGGAAGAAGAGAATAGTAGGAAGGATACAATGTAGATCCAGAGGAAGAAGAGAATAGTAGGAAGGATACAATGTAGATCCAGAAGAAGAAGAAGAGAATAGTAGAAGGATACAAGGTAGATCCAGAGGAAGAAGAGAATAGTAGGAAGGATACAATGTAGATCCAGAAGAAGAAGAGAATAGTAGAAGGATACAATGTAGATCCAGAGGAAGAAGAGAATAGTAGGAAGGATACAAGGTAGATCCAGAGGAAGAAGAGAATAGTAGGAAGGATACAATGTAGATCCAGAGGAAGAAGAGAATAGTAGAAAGGATACAATGTAGATGCACTTTATAGGAGGAGGAAATGTTCTCAGTTGATTTGATCGATGAAATGGGAAGCGGATATTTTGCCTCCCTCATAGAAAGTTCCTTTGTTGTGTGAAATTGATGATGTCGTTTTCCTCCAATCGGAAGACTCGCTTTGTCTGCTGTGTGATTCTTCTTTGGAATGTCGGTAGATCGGCGGTTGATAAGTAGCGCGGCTCGTATCTCGCCCGGCGGGTTCAGCCGTACAATCCGCATTGATCGGCGTCCTGTCTGCAGAGGAATGAATTCCTTCCCTGATAACGTCTCTCTTATTTCCGGATTTAGCTGGAAATCCTGCGAATTCACCGGCTGAGCGTCCCGACCGCGAGACGAATGTCTGCTTTCTATATTCTGCAGAAGAATGGAAATAACTGTCACAAATACCTGTAAAATGAGATTATAATATCCGTGATACACTCAGCTGTGTACATTACAGAATGTGGGGGAGGGGATTTTTTTTATAAGGAACCTGCTGTCGATGCCTTTATCTACTTTTCTCTCTAGAAGGACGACACCGTCTTTATTCAGGCATCCTCCAGGGTCACCATCTTATTCCTGGACTGAGATTCCGGCTCAGAGATGACACAATCATGTAAATACTGCTGTCTGTGCAGTTCTTGGCTGTGTTCACAAATGTCTGACACAGATCAGCCCCTGCTGCAGCCTCTCACCTTGTGACTTGCTACAAAGTTACAATGTACAGTCTGATCACTGGGGGAGGGGAGACTGAGGAAATTACTCCTCCTCCTTCTACATAGTTACAATGTACAGTCTGATCACTGGGGGGAGGGGAGACTGAGGAAATGACTCCTCCTCCTTCTACAAAGTTACAATGTACAGTCTGATCACTGGGGGAGGGGAGACTGAGGAAATGACTCCTCCTTCTACAAAGTTACAATGTCCAGGTGAGTGATCACTGGGGGAGGGGAGACTGGGGAAATGCTTCAACCTCCCTGCAGCAGACTGATGACATAATTTTCCCAGCATGCCCCTCTCTGGCCTAGGCAGATTCATCTGATTAGATTTGAAGGGTGGCTTTCCTATCTTGTTATTGTATACAGTAAAATGTCATAAATGCGTAGCCAGGTCATCTTGGAATCGGCCCTCATGGGAATGTTTGACCATTCTTCCAGAAGAGCATTTGTGAGGTCAGGCACTGATGTTGGATGAGAAGGCCTGGCTCGCAATCTCCACTCAAATTCATCCCAAAGGTGTTCTATGGGGTTGAGGTCAGGACTCTGTGCAGGCCAGTCAAGTTCCTCCACCCCAAACTCGCTCATCCATGTCTTTATGGACCTTGCTTTGTACACTGGTGGGCAGTCATGTTGGAACAGGAAGGGGCCGTCCCCAAACTGTTCCCACAAAGTTGGGAGCATGAAATTGTCCAAAATGTCTTGGTATGCTGACACCTTAAGAGTTCCCTTCACTGGAACTAAGGGGCCAAGCCCAACCCCTGAAAAACAATCCCCTTACCATAATCCCCCCACACCATAATCCCCCCGACACCATAATCCCCCCTCCCCCCCCACACCATAATCCCCCCTCCCCCCACACCATAATCCTCCCTCCCCCCCACACCATAATCCCCCTTCCACCAAATGGTTTGGACCAGTGTACAAAGCAAGGTCCATAAAGACATGGATGATCGAGTTTGGGGTGGAGGAACTTGGCCTACACAGAGTCCTGACCTCAACCAGACAGAACGCCTTTTGGATGAATTAGAGCGGAGAATGCGAGCCGGGCCTTCTCCTCCAACATTAGTGCCTGACCTCACAAATGCTCTTCTGCTTTCTGATTACGTTGCATTGATGGTCACATTGCTGGTGGTATCGGAGAGCCTGGTTCTGGCCGTTCTGAGGCCTTGCACACGGCCATCGGGGGAGGGGGGGGTTCCCAGCTGACAAATGTTCTATGACTAGTAAGCCTCGTGCTGCGCTCAGGTGGGCTCTGCGGATGAGGCGATGCTTTGATGTTCAGGATCTGAGGGGGGAGGGGAGCCGGTGTGTGGGAACCCCCTACTGCCCGCTCTGTGATTCCAGTTTAGTGTAATGAGACGTCTCTGATCAGAGACACCGGGGATGTGGCTGAGAACAGCAATGGCTAAACCGGCTCAGGGAAATCATTACAGAGCGAACGTTTTCCCGAACCTCCGGGGGCCAAATATCCAGGATGTACAGCGATGATTGTACAAGACGACTTCATACACCGACAGAGGAAATCCTTCTACAACCTTTCCGAATGGATACTTTGTATTCTTATTGGATGTTTCAATTTGTATATTACAATCATTTTTTTGGTTCTATTGTTTCTTATTTCTGTAGGATACGGGGGGGGGATTTGCTAAACCTGGAGAGTGAACAATCTGGTGCAGCTGTGTATGGGAGCCAATCAGCTTCCAGGTTTTATTGTCAAAGCTTCACTGAACAAGTTGAAGTTAGAAGCTGATTGGCTCCCATGCGAAGCTGCACCAGATTCTACACTTTAGTAAATCAACCCCCTCCAAGGTCTATTAGGATCACTATACTAAAACTGGGTATGATCTCCCTCTCTTCTTCACGGCATGGACTCTACCAACATTCCTCTGACATTGTGCTCCATGTTAACACAATTTCTGCAGCTTCGTCAGCTCCACATCCATGCTGTAAATCCCACAAATCCCAAAGGTGTTCCATTGGATTCAGATCCGGTGACTGGAATGGAAGACGGTCCATGTCCAATGTGAGAAGAACAGTCCTGGTGATTGCAGGAGCGTACCTGGGAGGAGACGTAGCAGAGGTTGCTATCAGAGGAGTGTAACCAGCCAGACAACTGCAGAGCATGCTGTTGACCACATGGAGACACAGAAGCCATGGAAGTGCACAGGGGCAGCTAGAGGCACAGGTTGATTTTGGAGACACAGATGTCATGGAGGTGCACAGGGGCAGCTAGAGGCACAGGTTGATTTTGGAGACACAGAAGTCATGGAGGTGCACAGGGGCAGCTAGAGGCACAGGTTGATTTTGGAGACACAGGTGTCATGGAGGTGCATAGGGGCAGCTAGAGGCACAGGTTGAATTTGGAGACACAGAAGTCATGGAGGTGTACAGGGGCAGCTAGAGGCACAGGTTGATTTTGGAGACACAGAAGTCATGGAGGTGCACAGGGGCAGCTAGAGGCACAGGTTGATTTTGGAGATACAGAAGTCATGGAGGTGCACAGGGGCAGCTAAAGGCACAGGTTGATTTTGGAGACACAGAAGCCATGGAGGTGCATAGGGGCAGCTAGAGGCACAGGTTGATTTTGGAGACACAGAAGTCATGGAGGTGCACAGGGGCAGCTAGAGGCACAGGTTGATTTTGGAGACAAAGAAGTCATGGAGGTGCATAGGGGCAGCTAGAGGCACAGGTTGATTTTGGAGACACAGAAGTCATGGAGGTGCACAGGGGCAGCTAGAGGCACAGGTTGATTTTGGAGACAGAGAGGGACACAGAAGTTGCACAGGTGCACTTGGAGACACAGTGTATTGGAATCATAGGGGTGCACTTAGAGAAATGGAGGAGCACCTAAGGTACTGGTGGCACTGGGTTGCACTTGGAGGCAAGGACTAGCATTGAGGGTGCTGGTGGCACAGGGGGGCACTTGGAGGCAAGGACTAGCATTGAGGGTGCTGGTGGCACAGGGTTGCACTTGGAGGCAAGGACTAGCATTGAGGGTGCTGGTGGCACAGGGTTGCACTTGGAGGCAAGGACTAGCATTGAGGGTGCTGGTGGCACAGGGTTGCACTTGGAGGCAAGGAGGAGCATTGAGGGTGCTGGTGGCACAGGGGTGCACTTTATGACATGGAAGAGGGTGCTAGTGGCACAGGGGTGTAATCGGGGACAAGGAGAAGCACCAAGGGCACTGGTGGCATAGGGGTACACCTGGAGACACAGAGGTGCACAGAAGCATCCTTGAGTCATAGGGGTGCAAATGGAGACACGGGGGTGCTTGAGGAGACACAGAGGCATAGTGGAGGAACAAGGTAGCTTTTGGAGACATGGAGGGTCACAGAGGCGCTCTGGTGGCACAGGGGTACACTGGGAGACACAGAGGTGCACAGAGGCATGCAGGAGTGGCAGGGGTGCACTTAGAGACAAGGAGGAGCACAGAGGGTGCTGGTAGCACAGGGGTACACTTGGAGACACAGAGGTACACAGAGACATGCAGGAGTCAAGGGGTGCAAATGGAGGCAAGAAGGAGCACTGAGGGTGCTGGTGGCACTGGGGTACACCTGAAGACACACGCAGAAGCATCCTTGAGTCATAGGGGTGCAAATGGAGACACCAGGGTGCATGAGGAGACACCGAGGCATGCTGGAGGCACAAGAAAGCTCTTGGAGACACGGAGGGTCACAGAGGCGATCTGGTGGCACAGGGGTACACTGGGAGACACAGAGGTACACAGACACATGCAGGAGTCGTGGGGGTTCAAATGGAGGCAAGGAGGAGCATTGAGGGTGCTGGTGGCACTGGGGTACACCTGAAGACGCACACAAGCGTCCTTGAGTAATAGGGGTGCAAATGGAGACACAGAGGCATGCTGGAGGCACAGGAAAGCTTTTGGAGACACTGAGGGTCACAGAGGCGCTCTGGGGGCACAGGGCACTTTAGGGATGGGGACATAGATTCCCGGGTTTTTTTTCCTGTTAACAGTCTTGCCGCCATGTTTTGGATGAGTTGCAAGCGCGCAAGCTGATATTGGGGTAGTCCTACGTAGAGCGAATTTGCGTAGTCGAGTCGGGAATCGATGATTGTTCCCACAACTGCCGATATGTCCTCTTCTGGGATGAAGGGGATGAGTCTACGTAGCAGGCGGAGGAGATGGTGGGATCCGCTAACTACTGATCCTATTTGTGCATCCATTGTCATTCCTGAGTCAAAGATGACTCCGAGACTCTTGGCTTTGGTGCTTGGAGCGATGGTCTGTCCGAGGATGGTGGGAGGTGTCCACGGAGTCTTAATTTTGGAATTTTTGTTAGCGTGTAGGAGAAGAAGTTCTGTTTTTGAACCGTTGAGCTTGAGGGAGCTGGCACACAGAGGCATGCTGGAGTCCCGTGGAGGGGACACCGGGATCAGAAGAACATGGGAGGCATAGATAAGATAATTCTTGGGGTACTGAAGGACATTGGAAGTACGGGGCTCAGCTAAGGCGTAGTGACACATTTCTTGAATACTGAGCCATGCTTTGCTAGGTCATTTAGGCCAATGGCAATAACAAAATAGTCTCTTTGGGCAAAACCCAGAAGCACTGGTGGGCACTCTATGGAGAGAAGGCCTAGTGCTGCATCCTGGGAGAGGCAAATATAACCTACCATCTGTGTACTTGTGCATTGAGACACATCAGCCCAGGATACCATTTACCTGTCCAGATTTGGTGATCGATTTGGTGATCTCACTGGAGCTTCCACTTCCTGTTCTTGGCTGGCAGGATCCCAATGTGGCCTTCTCCTACTCAAGGTCGTGCATGTTGTGCGTTCTGAGATGCTTACCTCAGTTTTAAAGAGTGGTTTTCCGAGTTACCAGGGACTTTCCAGCAGCTGAAATCCGTCCGGCCGTTCTCCTCCAACCTCTCCTAATATCAAGACATTCTCATCTGCAGATGCACCATTCTGAGTAAACTCTATAAACTGTTCTACATATAAATCCCAGGAGATCAACAGTTCTAGAAATACACAAACCATCCTGTACCAACAACCATGCCATGGCCACAATCAATGAGATCACATTTCCTGGTTGAGGGGAACCCAGTGAGTTTGGTCTTCTGCTGGTGTGCTCCATCTTCCTAGAGGTTTTGTGTGTTTTATATTCTGAGATGCTTTCCTGATCACTATAGTTGTACAAAGTGGTGAGCTGAGTTTTATCATGGCCATTCTGACCATTCCAACAAGTCCCATAATCCTCCTCTGATCTCTCATCAACAAGATGTTTCCACCTGCAAACTGATCTACAAGATACTCCCAGGAGATCAGTAGTTCCAGAAATAATCCAACCAGCCCATTCTCCACCAACAACCATGTCACGGTCACAGTTACTGAGATCACATTTCTTGGTTGATGGGAACACAACGTGGGCTTGGTCTACTTGTTGCCTAATCCCAACCTATGTCTTAAATAGTACCTCATCCCTATTGAACTGTAATTACCCAAGAGGGGAACCGGCTGGGACTTTAACGATACTAGACATGTGCAATTTGTTTCATTCCGAATTCGTGCCTTTTGTACTCCAGAAATAAATTCAGTTATTTTTATTCACCAAGATCTAAATAAATAAAACAAAATTGATATTGGGTGGAGTGATCCTTTAAAATCCCGGCTCCATTTCAGCCCATCGCCTTCAATAGTCTCTCTGTTCAGCCTACAAGTGGATTTGCGTCGTTCGCCGCCTGGCTGAGTCCGGGAAGCGGCACGAGTTAATGACTTCTATTCATGTTGTCGCTGATCCGTGTAAATAACGGTAAAAGGAGGAAAGAGAATAGTTATGCGGGAGGCAAAACATTGATTATCCAGATTAGCGGCGGCAGAAGAATAGCGTGTTACCTTCTCATTATACCGCGTTTCATTCCTGTGCTAAACAGCTTTCACGCTGGTAGGACGTATTATACGGGAACAATCAACCGTAATCTCCTACGCCTGCTTTTCACACCCTGGCCCTAGACCCCTCCTTTCATTCAATGTCCATAGACCCCTCTTTATCCCTTGTCCATAGACTTTTCTTTCATTGCGTGTCCATAGACCCCCCCCCCCCCCACATCCCCTGTCCGTAGGCCACTTATTCATTCAATGTCCATAGACCCCTCCTTTATCCCTTGTCCATAGACCACTCTTTCATTGTGTGTCCATAGACCACTCCCCCTTTCATCCCCTTTCCGTAGGCCACTTATTCATTCAATGTCCGTAGACCCCTCCTTTCATCCCCTGTCCATAGACCACCCTTTCATTCAATGTCCATAGACCCCCCCCCCTTCATCCCTTGTCCATAGATCTCTCTTTCATTGCGTGTCCATAGACCCCCCACCCCCCTTTCACCCCCTGTGCATAGACCACCCTTTCATTCCATACGTGTCCATAAACTACACCCCCCCCCCCCCCCCATCACCTGTCCATAGACCACTCTTTCATTTTGTGTCCATAGACCCCCCACATCCCCTGTTCATAGACCACCCTTTCATTCCATGTCCATAGACCCCCCCCCCCCCCCCCTTCATCCCCTGTCCACCCATAGACTCAACTTTCATCCTTCATCCAAAGATGTCATTTTTATTGCTTTACCCATAGACCCACCCGTCATACTCTCCCCACAGACCGCCTTTCATCCTCTGACCATAGACCCATCTTTCTTGCTCCACCCATGGACCCACATTTCATCACTCATCCATAGACCCACCCATTTATCCCACTTATAGACCCGCTTTTCATCCTCCAACCATAGACCCACATTTTATCCATTGCTTTACATCCACCATTCGCAGATCTTCACCTACTGCCCATAGATCTGCCTTTTTATTCCCTACCCAAAGTCCTGCCATTTATCCCCTGTCTATATACTTAGATAAAGGTACGTCACACTTGTCTATATACAGGGCCTTTCACCCCCCCCCCCCCCCGATCTTTCTTTTATCCTCCACCTATAGACCCACCTTTCGTTTGTTCAAATAGACACCCAACTTTCAAATAGACACCCAACTTTCAAATAGACACCCAACTTTCAACCCTTGCTTTCCATTCTCCATCTTCAGGTCCCCTTTTTTAACTCCTACCCATAGACCTGCTTTTCATTCCTTATCCGTAGGCCCACTTTTCATGCTCCCGCCATAGACCCGCCCTTAACTGCCCCGATCACAGACCTATCCCTCATCCCCGCCCATAGACCCACTTTTTACCCTCTTGCCCATAGGCTCACCTTCTACCTACAACCCTTCCCCCACACACCCATTTCTATCTTTCCTCCCCACAGACCCACCTTTCACTGCTCCTGCCCATAAACCTAGTACCCCCAACCCCCCCACGCACCATAATACTACCTTTTACCCCATCTCTTGTTCCCCTGAGATGAGGCTAATACTAGGGTTGCTGCCGCAATGTACTGTATAATCATGATCGTTTATACAGTATAAGTGTGTATATTCATGAATAGATCATTTAAAGCAGGGGTCTCAAACTGGTGGCCCTCCAGTTGTTGTGAAACTACAAGTCCCATGAGGCGTTGCAAGGCTGACAGTTACAGTGCCTGGAAAAAGTATTCACACCCCTTGAAATTTCCCACGTTTTGTTACAACCAAAAACATAAATGTATTTTATTGGGATTTTATGTGATAGACCAACACAAAGTGTCACATAATTGTGAAGTGGAAAGAAAATGATAAATGATACAAATAAATATGTGAAAAGTGTGGGGGGGGCATTTGTATGGCGCCCCCCGGAGTCAATACTTTGTAGAACCCCCTTTCTCTACAAGTCTTTTTGGGGATGTCTCTACCAGCTTTGCACATCTAGAGAGGACATTTCTGCCCATTCTTCTTTGTAAAATATCTCAAGCTCTGTCAGATTGGATGGAGAGCGTCTGTGAACAGCAATTTTCAAGTCTTGCCACAGATTCTCAATGTGATTTAGGTCTGGACTGTGACTGGGCCATTCTAACACATGAATATGCTTTGATCTAAACCATTCCATTGTAGCTCTGGCTGGATGTTTCGGGTCGTTGTCCTGCTGGAAGGTGAACCTCCGCTCCAGTCTCAAGTCTTTTGTAGACTCTAACAGGTTTTCTTCTAAGATTGTCCTGTATTTGTCTCCATCCATCTTCCCATCAACTCTGACCAGCTTCCCTGTCCCTGCTGAAGAAAAGCATCCCCACCACATGATGCTGCCACCACCATGTTTCACGGTGGGGATGGTGTGTTCAGGGTGATGGGCAGTGTTAGTTTTCCCCACACATAGCGTTTTGCTTTTAGGCCATAAAGTTGAATTTTGGTCTCATCTGACCAGATCACCTTCTTCCACATGTTTGCTGTGTCCTCCACATGGCTTCTCACAAACTACAAACAGGACTTCTTATGACTTTCTTTCACCAATGTCTTTCTTCTTGTCACTCTTCCATAAAGGGCAGATTTGTGGAGAACACGACTAATAGTTGTCCTGTGGACAGATTCTCCCACCTGAGCTGTGGATCTCTGCAGCTCCTCCAGAGTTACCATGGACCTCTTGGCTCTTCTCTGATGAATGCTCTCCTTGCCCGGCCGGTCAGTTTAGGTGGACGGCCATGTCTTGGTAGGTTTGTGGTTGTGCCATACTCTTTCCATTTTCCAATGATGGATTGAACAGAGCTCTGTGAGATGTTCAAAGCTTGGGAGATTTTTTTATAACCTAACCCTGCTTTATACTTCTCCACAACTTTATCCCTGACCTGTCTGGTGTGTTCCTTGGCCTTCATGATGCTGTTTGTTCACTAAGGTTCTCTAACACACCTCTGAGGGCTTCACAGAACAGCTGTATTTATACTGAGATTAAATAACACACAGGTGGACTCTATTTACTAATTAGGTGACTTCTGAAGGCCATTGGTTCCCCTAGATTTTAGTTGGGGGTATCAGAGTAAAGGGGGCGCCATACAAATGCCCCCCCCCCACACACACACACACACTTTTCACATATTTATTTGTATCATTTATCATTTTCCTTCCACTTCACAATTATGAGCCACTTTGTGTTGGTCTATCACATAAAATCCCAATAAAATTGGGATCACATTTAACATTTACGTTTTTGGTTGTAACATGACAAAATGTGGGAAATTTCAAGGGGTATGAATACTTTTTCAAGGCGCTGTACAAGCATGACCCCCTCAGGCAGAGGCATGATGGGACTTGTAGTTCCCGCGACAGCTGGAGGGCCGCCGGTTTGAGACCTCTAAAGGAACTGTATGTTGGTGGTCTTTGGTGGTTTCTTTCCACTTATCTTACATCTACCGGGACCTTAAGCCAGCAGAGTCTCGGCACTGCAGGGCCGCGGTGCTGACTATCCAAACTGAAGGGGTTAAACCGGCTCTGGTAAAATATCCAGAAATAAGGTAGAAATGATTTATTATTCAAGTCTTGAGAAAATCCTTTTGGGTTTGGACTGGGCTTTCATTTACATATTGTACTTTGAAGAATCTCCCCGTAGCTTTGTTAATGTGTGAAGACTCTGGCTGGGAATGGAGGTTTAATCCCCGGCGCCCTCCAATATTTCGGCGGTATTAGGAGTAAACTCTTGTTTAATAAACCCTATAAGATTTAATGAATATTCCCCAAATGGAGAAGGGATGAAGCTCGAGGATCAGCCGTGAGTCCGCAGCCGACATCTTTTTTTTTTTTTGAAGTCTTTAAATTATTTCTCCGCAGCGCAGAGATTCGCGAAAAGTGCAGGAAAGGGCGCCAGGCTGTGGTGAGGATAATCGGGATCTGGGCTGAGCTCCAGCATCAGTGGAATCCTAAATACCCGCTTCACACGGGGCTTCAGTTTGTATGAGAGCAATGTGAACCGCGAGCCTTTAAAGCGCCCTTCAGCTCCTGTTTAGGAATGTTATTCACAGATCCTCATTATGGGGGGGAGGGGGGGCTGATTGCCACTTTAAGCGAGCTGCTAGCAGGCTTTGGCAGGCTTTCAACAAGCTTCAAGTTGTGTTGAAGCCTGCTAGCAGCTTGTTTAACCCCCTTCAATAACCTTCTTGGCCCAGGCCGATTTTCAGCTCTCAGCGCTGTCACACTTTGAATGACAATTACGCAGTCATGCTACACTGTACATATATGACATTTTTATCATTTTTTCACACAAATAGAACTTTCTTTTGGAGGTAATTAACCACTTGCCGCCCGCCATATAGCAAAATGACGTCGGCAAAGTGGTTGCGATATCCTGACCGCTGCTGTTGGTGTGACGTGTCAGTCTGATGCGCCGCAACTCCGATCTAGGTAAAGAGTCTCTGACGGAGACTCTTTACCATGTGATCAGCTGTGTCCAATCACGATGTAAACAGGAAGAGCCGTTGATCATTGATCTGACAGACGCGAGTAGAGGAGAGCCGATCAGCTGCTCTCCTGACAGGGGGGGTGTCTGTGCTGATTGTTTATCAGTGCAGCCCCCCCTGGGATGCCTGCCCAGGACCACCAGGGATGGCCACCACACTGGACCACCAGGTATGCCACCCTAGACCACCAGGGAAATGCCAATCAGTGCCAATAAAAAATGCCTGCCAGTGCCACCAGTGATGCCTATCAGTGAAATATATCAGTGCCAGCCATCAATGCCCATCAATGCCCATCAGTGCCGCCTTTCCGTGCCCATCAGTGCCGTCTATCAGTGCCACCCATAAGTACCCATCAGTGCAGCCTTTCAGTGCCCATCAGTGTCGCCTATCAGTGCCCACAAGTGCCACCTATGAATGCCCATCAGTGCCTCCTATCAGTGCTGCCTATCAGTGCCGCCTATGAATGCCCATCAGTGCCACCTATCAGTGATGCCTATCAGTGCCGCCTATCAGTGCCCATCGTCAGTGCCCATCAGTGCTGCTTATCAGTGCCCACCAGTGCCACCTATGAATGCCCATCAGTGCCACCTATCAGTGCTGCCTATCAGTGCCGCCTATCAGTGCCCATCAGTGCTGCTTATCAGTGCCCACCAGTGCCACCTATGAATGCCCATCAGTGCCGCCTATCAGTGCTGTCTATCAGTGCCACCCATAAGTACCCATCAATGCAGCCTTTTAGTGCCCATCAGTGTCGCCTATCAATGCCCATCAGTGCCACCCATCAGTGCTGCCTATCAGTGCCGCCCTGTCAGTGCCCATCAGTGCCACCTCATCAGTGTCATCTCATTGGTGCCGCCTTATCAGTGCAGCTTATTAGTGCTCATCAGTGAAGGAGAAAACTTACTTATTTTACAAAATTTTGTAACAAAAACAAAAAAACTTTTTTTTTCAATATTTTCGGTCTTTTTTTATTCGTTTAGCAAAAAAAAAAAAACAAACGCAGAGGTTATCAAATACAACCAAAAGAAAGCTCTATTTGTGGGAACAAAATGTTCGACATGAGCGATATGTCCTGAAGCTGCCCAAGATGTCGAAATGCTTCCGGGCTGAATGCGCCGCCACTGCTTCCGGAGGAGCCAAGCCCTTCGCTTTATAAGCCCACTGAATAGCCTGAATGATCCAAACGGCAATGGATCTAACTGAGGCCGGCATTCCCTTGTTCTTTTCATGGAGGAGGATGAAGAGAAAATCCGATTGACGAAAGGGGAGCCTTGGCTTCCAGATACTGTTTTAGAGTATATCAAGTGGATGGACATCCAGATTATCCACTGATCTGAAGGTGGGGAGCTGTCAAGGCTCAGCCTTTCCTTCTCTGAGCTGGCCGCTCAGCTGTCGGCTAATTACCAGCTCTCATCTCTCTCCACAGTTACTCAGCTGTTGATGATTTCCTGCTCGTCAGTCCTGCCTACTTAAGCCGTCCAGTCCAGATAATCTCTGCCTTCACCTTGGTCAACATGACAGAAACGTTCTCCTGCAATCCTTGCTTTGCTGACCTCCCTTCTGGCTCCAGATCCTACTTGCTGTTCCACTACATTGATCCCTGACTTCTGGCTTGGCTTAAGTAGGCAGGACTGACGAGCAGGATATCATCAACAGCTGAGCAACTGAGAGAGATGGGAGCTGGCAATTAGCCGACAGCTGAGCGGGCAGCTCAGAGAAGGAAGGGCTGAGCCCAGCCCTGACAGGAGCTCAACCTCTTGATTCTCATGTAAAATTGTGATCACTTTAGGGGTTGGGCCCCCAGCATGGGGATTAGCACCACTCTATCTGGAAAGAAAGTTAGAACAGGCTCCTTTGAACCCAGGTCCCCTGATTTCAGATGCTCTTTTTGCTGAAGTGACGGCCACCAGAAAGGTGGTTATAAGAGTAAGTTCTTTAACCGAGACACGGCCCTTGGCCGGGGCAAAGGTTTATGGGAGAGGGGTCCTATTGGGTAGTTATGGAGGCGGGGCTAATCCACACGTAGGCTGCCGTGGAGTCTGTCAGGAAGCGCATTTTTTTTCCGTTTCTGTTATAACATCTTTCTACATAAATTTCGGCCAAATTGTATTCTGCTACATTTCTTTGGTCAAAATAACCCAAATCAGCATATATTATTTAGTCTGTAGGAAAGTTATAGAGTCCACAAACTAGGGGATAAACGTATATCTGAAAATCGATCAATCCTGACGTACTGACGGCCGATTTCATTTCTTGAAGCTCAAAAACGCCGGGACAGTACAAATACCCTCCCAAAATGACCTTTTTGGGAAAGTAGACAGTCCAAGGTATTTAGTAAGAGGCATGGTTAGTTTTTTGAAGTTGTAATTTTTTGTCACTTTTTTTGGAAAATGAGAAATTTTAAAAAAAAAAATTTTTTTTTTTCACAATTTTTTTTTTTTGTTACATATTGTCACCAGTGCAGCATAGCGTCATCATATAATGGGTGTAGCCGTGATCAGTGACACCGACTGAAAAAAAAAATTTAATTATTATTATTTTTTTATTCTGCTTTTTCTCTATTCTCTATTTTTTCTATTCTTCTTTTTTTTTTCTTTTTTATTACATTTAAAAAAAAAACATTTATTAAACACTGTTACCAGAGCTAAACAGTGTTACCATCCCTCAAAATTTCTGCTCGCGTTTGGCGAGTGGCAATTAGTTGGGGGTGGGCGTGGAGCGGGGGGCGGACTGGGCCGACCATTTTCTTGGCTGATCGTTTCTGGCATCTCATTCCCTGTAAAAAAGGGCCACATCGCTTCTGCCAGAAGAGATCAGCCAGGAAACTGTCAGGAGAGCCGGCCGGGTCGCACAGAGCGGGGATCTCCCGCTGTCACACATGCTGTATATGAAATGCCAGCCACTGTCAAACGAAGTCCCGCCTCCTGGACCGGCTCCTATGATAGACAGCAAACTGGTCCAATGTCGGTTCAGGAGGCGGGACTTTGACATCGACCGACATTTCAAATACAAGCCGCATCTCAGCGGGAGATCCCCGCTCTGTGTGATCCGGATGGCAATCCCCCCGATTCCTCCCTGTGGCCTCTTGCTGCATTGATGGGCACTGATAGGCTGCATTGATGGGCACTGATAGGCTGCATTGATGGGTACTGATGAAGCTGCATTGATGGGTACTGATGAAGCTGCATTGATGGGTACTGATAAAGCTGCATTGATGGGCACTGATGAAGCTGTATTGATGGGCACTGATAGGTTGCATTGATGGGCACTGATGAAGCTGCATTGATGGGCACTGATGAAGCTGCATTGATGGGCACTGATGAAGCTGCATTGATGGGCACTGATGAAGCTGCATTGATGGGCACTGATGAAGCTGCATTGATGGGTACTGATGAAGCTGCATTGATGGGTACTGATGAAGCTGCATTGATGGGTACTGATGAAGCTGCATTGATGGGCACTGATGAAGCTGCATTGATGGGTACTGATGAAGCTGCATTGATGGGCACTGATGAAGCTGCATTGATGGGCACTGATGAAGCTGCATTGATGGGCACTGATGAAGCTGCATTGATGGGTACTGATGAAGCTGCATTGATGGGTACTGATGAAGCTGCATTGATGGGCACTGATGAAGCTGCATTGATGGGCACTGATGAAGCTGCATTGATGGGCTGCATTGATGGGCACTGATAGGCTGCATTGATGGGTACTGTTGAAGCTGCATTGATGGGCACTGATGAAGCTGCATTGATGGGTACTGATGAAGCTGCATTGATGGGCACTGATAGGCTGCATTGATGGGTACTGATAGGCTGCATTGATGGGTACTGATGAAGCTGCATTGATGGGTACTGATAAAGCTGCATTGATGGGCACTGATGAAGCTGTATTGATGGGCACTGATAGGTTGCATTGATGGGCACTGATGAAGCTGCATTGATGGGCACTGATGAAGCTGCATTGATGGGCACTGATGAAGCTGCATTGATGGGCACTGATGAAGCTGCATTGATGGGTACTGATGAAGCTGCATTGATTGGTACTGATGAAGCTGCATTGATGGGCACTGATGAAGCTGCATTGATGGGTACTGATGAAGCTGCATTGATGGGTACTGATGAAGCTGCATTGATGGGCACTGATGAAGCTGCATTGATGGGCACTGATGAAGCTGCATTGATGGGCACTGATGAAGCTGCATTGATGGGCACTGATGAAGCTGCATTGATGGGTACTGATGAAGCTGCATTGATGGGTACTGATGAAGCTGCATTGATGGGCACTGATGAAGCTGCATTGATGGGCACTGATGAAGCTGCATTGATGGGCTGCATTGATGGGCACTGATAGGCTGCATTGATGGGTACTGTTGAAGCTGCATTGATGGGCACTGATGAAGCTGCATTGATGGGTACTGATGAAGCTGCATTGATGGGCACTGATGAAGCTGCATTGATGGGTACTGATGAAGCTGCATTGATGGGTACTGATGAAGCTGCATTGATGGGTACTGATGAAGCTGCATTGATGGGCACTGATGAAGCTGAATTGGTGGGTACTGATGAAGCTGCATTGATGGGTACTGATGAAGCTGCATTGATGGGTACTGATGAAGCTGCATTGATGGGCACTGATGAAGCTGCATTGATGGACACTGATTAAGCTGCATTGATGGGCACTGATGAAGCTGCATTGATGGGCACTGATGAAGCTGCATTGATGGGCATTGATAGGCTGCATTGATGGGCACTGATGAAGCTGCATTGATGGGCACTGATGAAGCTGCATTGATGGGCACTGATGAAGCTGCATTGATGGGCATTGATAGGCTGCATTGATGGGCACTGATGAAGCTGCATTGATGGGCACTGATAGGCTGCATTGATGGGCAAAGGTCAGGCTGCATTGATGGGCACTGATAGGCTGCATTGATGGGCACTGATGAAGCTGCATTGATGGGCACTGATGAAGCTGCATTGATGGGCACTGATAGGCTGCATTGATGGGCACTGATGAAGCTGCATTGATGGGCACTGATGGGCTGCATTGATGAGCACTGATAGGCTGCATTGATGGGTACTGATGAAGCTGCATTGATGGGTACTGATGAAGCTGCATTGATGGGCACTGATGAAGCTGCATTGATGGGCACTGATAGGCTGCATTGATGGGCACTGATGAAGCTGCATTGATGGGCACTGATGAAGCTGCATTGATAGGCACTGATAGGCTGCATTGATGGGCACTGATGAAGCTGAATTGATGGGCACTGATAGGCTGCATTTATGGGCAAAGGTCAGGCTGCATTGATGGGCACTGATAGGCTGCATTGATGGGCACTTATGAAGCTGCATTGATGGGCACTGATGAAGCTGCATTGATGGGCACTGATGAAGCTGCATTGATGGGCACTGATAGGCTGCATTGATGGGCACTGATGAAGCTGCATTGATGGGCACTGATGGGCTGCATTGATGAGCACTGATAGGCTGTATTGATGGGTACTGATGAAGCTGCATTGATGGGTACTGATGAAGCTGCATTGATGGGCACTGATGAAGCTGCATTGATGGGCACTGATGAAGCTGAATTGATGGGTACTGATGAAGCTGCATTGATGGGCACTGATGAAGCTGCATTGATGGGCACTGATAGGCTGCATTGATGGGCACTGATGAAGCTGCATTGATGGGCACTGATGAAGCTGCATTGATGGGCATTGATGAAGCTGCATTGATGGGCACTGATGAAGCTGCATTGATGGGCACTGATAGGCTGCATTGATGGGCAAAGGTCAGGCTGCATTGATGGGCACTGATAGGCTGCATTGATGGGGACTGATGAAGCTGCATTGATGGGCACTGATAGGCTGCATTGATGGGCAAAGGTCAGGCTGCATTGATGGACACTGGTGAGGCTGCTCCATGGATGGGCATTCATTAGGCTGCACTGATGGGCACAGTTATCTGTAAATAACTTTGCAGTGCGTTGCAGCAGAGATATAATTTTATTTCATTTTAAAGAGGACAAATAATAGAATCAAATATACAGTAACCATATAATTTTTTTTTTATCTATTTTTTTTAATTTTTTTTTTTTTAATTTTAATAGTGACCCCCGAGGGGCGGGGGGGGGGGTGTTTTGCTTCCCTGTAAACCAGCCAATCAGAGTTGAGATGATTTGCACTCCATGGACACTTTTTGATCCTTATTATATCTAATAACGCAGAGTTTGTACCGATCGTAAATCCCCCGGAGTTCCCTGGTATAGAAATCCGCGCAACAAATCACGCGGCGCTGAGAACGGCGTCCAGCCGCTTCACTACTGTCGCCATTTCCTGATCAAACACAGAGCTGAGTGATATCAGTGGGATTCCTCTCCTCAGATCTCTCTGCTGCGTTTTGGATTGCCAGATGTGCATTTTAATGAGACGTCTGCAGGCAACGTGATGTGATATTGAGCGTGTGTAGAACCCGGGGTCATGAGAAAGATACGAAGCCTGAGACTCCTGAAAATGCTGATTGCCTGGCTGCTGTGTTTATTTTCTGAGTCGTTATCTGGAACAAGCATGTCGTCAGTGAAATCGCAACTCTGAGGGCCGATTCACACCAGAACTGCACAGGAACACTGTCCGTATTTCCTGTGCGAATCCTCTGTAGTGCGATTTTGCAGCCCCTTTCCTGCACTGCATTCGGTGTACCAGAATACAATATACCTGTATACAGGATACAAAGTAACATTGTTTATAAAAATTGATCAGATAGGAGATACAAAGTAACATTGTTTATAAACATTGATCAGACGGGAGATAGAGAGATACAAAGTAACATTGTTTATAAACATTGATCAGACAGGAGATAGAGGGATACAAAGTAACATTGTTTATAAACATTGATCAGACAGGAGATAGAGAGATGCAAAGTAACATTGTTTATAAACATTGGTGAGTCAGGAGATAGAGGGATACAAAGTAACATTGTTTATAAACATTGATCAGATGGGAGATAGAGAGTCAGAGGATCATTAAGACAGCCAGACAACTAGAGTTTTCAGAAAGAGAGTTCGGAAATGGCAGCCTTCATGTTTCTCAAAGCAAGTTTTGAATTTTGTTGGTGAAATACATTGTATCTGTTAGTAAATAGAAGCCGCTGTTTAGAAGTCTGTCACAAGACTGAGTGTGGAGCTGTTGTAGTAATGTATGGAGAATGACCCCCAATATAGAGCGTGGAGCCGTTAATGTAATGTATGGAGAATGACCCCCAATATAGAGCATGGAGTCATTGATGTAATGTATGGAGATTGACCCCCAATATAGAGCGTGGAGCCGTTGATGTAATGTATGGAGAATGACCCCCAATATAGAGCGTGGAGCCGTTGATGTAATGTATGGAGAATGACCCCCAATATAGAGCGTGGAGCTGTTGATGTAATGTATGGAGAATGACCCCCAATATAGAGCGTGGAGTCATTGATGTAATGTATGGAGAATGACCCCCAATATAGAGCGTGGAGCCGTTGATGTAATGTATGGAGAATGACCCCCAATATAGAACGTGGAGCCGTTGATGTAATGTATGGAGAATGACCCCCAATATAGAGCGTGGAGCTGTTGATGTAATGTATGGAGAATGACCCCCAATATAGACCGTGGAGTCATTGATGTAATGTATGGAGAATGACCCCCAATATAGAGCGTGGAGCCGTTGATGTAATCTATGGAGAATGACCCCCAATATAGAGTGCGGAGCTGTTGATGTAATGTATGGAGAATGACCCCCAATATAGAACGTGGAGCCGTTGATGTAATGTATGGAGAATGACCCCCAATATAGAGCGGTTGAGCCGTTGATGTAATGTATGGAGAATGACCCCCAATATAGAGCGTGGAGATGTTGATATAATGTATGGAGAATGACCCCCAATATAGAACGTGGAGCCGTTGATGTAATGTATGGAGAATGACCCCCAATATAGACAGGTTGAGTCGTTGATGTAATGTATGGAGAATGACCCCCAATATAGAACATGGAGCCATTGATGTAATGTATGGAGAATGACCCCCAATATAGAACGTGGAGCCGTTGATGTAATGTATAGAGAATGATCCCCAATACAGAGCAGTTGAGCCGTTGATGTAATGTATGGAGAATGACCCCCAATATAGAGTGTGGAGCTGTTGATGTAATGTATGGAGAATGACCCCCAATATAGAGCGTGGAGCCGTTGATGTAATGTATGGAGAATGACCCCCAATATAGAACGTGGAGCCGTTGATGTAATGTATGGAGAATGACCCCCAATATAGAGCGGTTGAGCCCTTGATGTAATGTATGGAGAATGACCCCCAATATAGAACGTGGAGCCGTTGATGTAATGTATGGAGAATGACCCCCAATATAGAGCGTGGAGCCGTTGATGTAATGTATGGAGAATGATCCCCAATATAGAGCGGTTGAGCCGTTGATGTAATGTATGGAGAATGACCCCCAATATAGAGCGGTTGAGCCGTTGATGTAATGTATGGAGAATGACCCCCAATATAGAACGTGGAGCTTTTGATGTAATGTATGGAGAATGACCCCCAATATAGAGCGTGGAGCCGTTGATGTAATGTATGGAGAATGACCCCCAATATAGAGCATGGAGCCATTGATGTAATGTATGGAGAATGACCCCCAATATAGAGCGTGGAGCCGTTGATGTAATGTATGGAGACTGACCCCCAATATAGAACGTGATGCCGTTGATGTAATGTATGGAGAATGACCCCCAATATAGAGCGTGGAGCTGTTGATGTAATGTATGGAGAATGACCCCCAATATAGAGCGTGGAGCTGTTGATGTAATGTATGGAGAATGACCCCCAATATAGAGCGTGGAGTCATTGATGTAATGTATGGAGAATGACCCCCAATATAGAGCGTGGAGCCGTTGATGTAATGTATGGAGAATGATCCCCAATATAGAGAGTGGAGCCGTTGATGTAATGTATGGAGAATGACCCCCAATATAGAGCGTGGAGCCATTGATGTAATGTATGGAGAATGACCCCCAATATAGAGCATGGACCTGTTGATGTAATGTATGGAGAATGACCCCCAATATAGAGCGTGGACCTGTTGATGTAATGTATGGAGAATGACCCCCAATATAGAGCGTGGACCTGTTGATGTAATGTATGGAGAATGACCCCCAATATAGAGCATGGAGCCATTGATGTAATGTATGGAGAATGACCCCCAATATAGAGCGTGGAGCCGTTGATGTAATGTATGGAGAATGACCCCCAATATAGAACGTGATGCCGTTGATGTAATGTATGGAGAATGACCCCCAATATAGAGCGTGGAGCTGTTGATGTAATGTATGGAGAATGACCCCCAATATAGAGCGTGGAGCTGTTGATGTAATGTATGGAGAATGACCCCCAATATAGAGCGTGGAGTCATTGATGTAATGTATGGAGAATGACCCCCAATATAGAGCGTGGAGCCGTTGATGTAATGTATGGAGAATGACCCCCAATATAGAGCGTGGAGCCGTTGATGTAATGTATGGAGAATGATCCCCAATATAGAGAGTGGAGCCGTTGATGTAATGTATGGAGAATGACCCCCAATATAGAGCGTGGAGCCATTGATGTAATGTATGGAGAATGACCCCCAATATAGAGCGTGGACCTGTTGATGTAATGTATGGAGAATGACCCCCAATATAGAGCGTGGACCTGTTGATGTAATGTATGGAGAATGACCCCCAATATAGAGCGTGGAGCCATTGATGTAATGTATGGAGAATGACCCCCAATATAGAGCGTGGACCTGTTGATGTAATGTATGGAGAATGACCCCCAATATAGAGCGTGGACCTGTTGATGTAATGTATGGAGAATGACCCCCAATATAGAGCATGGAGCCATTGATGTAATGTATGGAGAATGACCCCCAATATAGAGCGTGGAGCCGTTGATGTAATGTATTGAGAATGACCCCCAATATAGAACGTGATGCCGTTGATGTAATGTATGGAGAATGACCCCCAATATAGAGCGTGGAGCTGTTGATGTAATGTATGGAGAATGACCCCCAATATAGAGCGTGGACCTGTTGATGTAATGTATGGAGAATGACCCCCAATATAGAGCGTGGAGCCGTTGATGTAATGTATGGAGAATGACCCCCAATATAGAGCGTGGAGCCGTTGATGTAATGTATGGAGAATGACCCCCAATATAGAGCGTGGAGCCATTGATGTAATGTATGGAGAATGACCCCCAATATATCTCTCTTTGTGTCTGGGCAGCTCCAGGATCGCACTCAGTTCAGTGACCATGACCTGGCCACCCTGAAGAAGTACTGGGACAACGGCATGACCAGCTTGGGCTCCGTGTGTCGGGAGAAGATCGAAGCCGTGGCCGCGGAGCTGAACGTGGACTGCGAGATAGTGCGGGTGAGGAGGACGCACATTGGGGGAGGATGAGATATAAAGGGGGAATCAGGGAGGCATTTTTGGAAAATGGTGGAAATTTGTGAGGGAGAATTCAGGGGTGGGGGTGTGGGTTGGGTAAAATGGAGAATTGGAGAGGGTGTTGAGTTACTGTGGGGGTTCGAACATGTGAGGGGATTAGGAATTTGGGACATAGTTAAGGAAATGGGGGGAACAAGAAAGCAATTGGGGGAGGGGAATTGTAGAACAGGGTGAGGAAATGGGGAGAATCTGGGAAGTAGTTGGACTGAGAATTGGAGAACGGGTTGAGTTAATGTAGGGTTTGGCGATGGGGAGGATAAAGTGGTAATTGGGGTGATGGGACATGAAAATGGGGAGTGGTCAGGAAGACTTGGGGAGTGCTTGGATTGAGAATTAGGGAGGGGGTTAGGGATTGAGAGGTCTAAGGTGAGGGGTTAAAATTTAGAGAAATTGGCAGAAAAATGGGAAATTGGGGAGAAGTTTGATTAAGAATTAAGGGGGGGGGGGGGGTCTGGTTCTTTAATGTTCAGTCCACATCAAGCAATGTCAATGACTGCCAAATTAATGAATGCCAAGACTGGAGTTTACCCAGAATCCTTTACTGTATACACTCCCTGGCCATTTGATTAGGTCCCCTTTGCTAGTAGTGGCCACCATTATTTTCCAGCACTGCCTTAACCCTCTTGGACATGGAGGTCACCAGAGCTTCACAGGTTGTCACTGGAGTCCTCTTCCCCTCCTCCATGATGACATCACGGAGCTGGTGGATGTTAGAGACCTTGCGCTCCTCCACCTTCTGTTTGAGGATGTCCCACAGATGATCAATAGGGTTTAGGTCTGGAGACATGCTTGGCCAGTCCTTCACCTTTACCCTCAGCTTCTTTAGCGAGGCAGTGGTGGTCTTGGAGGTGTGTTTGGGGTGGTTATCATGTTGGAATACTGCCCTGCGGTCCAGTCTCTGAAGGGAGGGGATCATGCTCTGCTTCAGTAGGTCACAGTACATGTTGGCATTCATGGTCCCCTCAATGATCTGTAGCCCCCCAGTGCCGGCAGCACTCATGCAGCCCCAGACCATGACACTCCCACCACCATGCTTGACTGTAGACAAGACACACTTGTCTTTGTCCTCCTCACCTGGTTGCCCCCACACACGCTTGTCACCATCTGAACCAAATACGTTTATCTTGGTCTCATCAGACCACAGGACATGGTTCCAGTAATCCATGTTCTTAGTCTGCTTGTCTTCAGCAAACTGTTTGTGGACTTTCTTGTCCATCATCTTTAGAAGAGGCTTCCTTCTGGAATGACTGCCATGCAGACCAATTTGATGCAGTGTGCAGCGTATGGTCTGAGAACTGACAGGCTGACCCCCCACCCCTACAACCTCTGCAGCAATGCTGGCAGCACTCATACGTCTATTTCCCAAAGACAACCTCTGGATATGATGCTGAGCACGTGACCTCAACTTCTTTGGTGGACCATGGCGAGGCCTGTTCTGAGTGGAACCTGTCCTGTTATACCGCTGTATGGTCTTGGCCACCGTGCTGCAGCTCAGTTTCAGGGTCTTGGCAATCTTCTTATAGCCTAGGCCATCTTTATGTAGAGCAACAATTCTTTTCTTCAGAACTCAGAGAGTTCTTTGCCATGAGGTGCCATGTTGTACTTCCAGTGACCAGTATGAGAGAGTGAGAGCGATAACACCAAATTTAACACACCTGCTCCCCACTCACACCTGAGACCTTGTAACACTAACGAGTCACATGACATCGGGGAGGGAAAATGGATAATTGGGCCCAATTTGGAGATTTTCACTTAGGGGTGTACTGACTTTTGTTGCCAGCGGTTTAGACATTAATGGCTGAGTGTTGAGTTATTTTGAGGGGACAGTAAATTTACACTGTTATACAAGCTGTACACTCACTACTTTACATTGTAGACAAGTGTCATTTCTTCAGTGTTGTCACATGAAAAGAGAGAAGAAAAGATTTACACAAATGTCACTGAGGGGTGTACTTACTTTCGTGAGATACTGTATATATATATATATATATAATGTTTAGGGGGTTCTAAGTAATTTTCTAACAAAAAAAAAAAATCAGAGTTTTTTATGTAGGAGAGAAATGTTAGGTCTGGGTGGGAACTGGTTAAATCTTTCCCCGTCATGGAAGGGTTAATGGACGCCGGTCACAGTCCGTTTGGTGAAATAGCGACGATTGTAAAGTAGATTTTCTGGCCACCAACTCCCGATGCCGGGTATGAATTCCAAAGGCAGCTCTTTAAATTGCATGAGACGCAGCGCCTGACAGGAGGCCTGGAATAGATAGGAGCGGGTGCAGAATAAATCTCCACGCTGCAATCCACTTACTCATCCTGTCTGTGCGGCTAAATATAGACACAAACCGCAGGTGAGCGGGATCGATCGGAGAACATCGCTATGAATCACCCCCACCGTCCAGGAGAATCACCATCACCGTCCTGGACAATCACCCCCACCGTCCGGGAGAATCACCATCACCGTCCGGGGCAATCACCCCCACCGTCCGGGAGAATCACCATCACCGTCCGGGGCAATCACCCCCACCGTCCTGGACAATCACCCCCACCGTCCTGGACAATCACCCCCACCGTCCTGGACAATCACCCCCACCGTCCTGGACAATCACCCCCACCGTCCTGAAGAATCACCCCCACCGTCCGGGACAATCACCCCCACCGTCCGGGACAATCACCCCCACTGTCCTGGAGAATCACCTCCACCGTCCGGGACAATCACCCCCACCGTCCTGGACAATCACCCCCACCGCCCTGGAGAATCACCCCCACCGTCCGGGACAATCACCCCCACCGTCCGGGACAATCACCCCCACCGTCCGGGACAATCACCCCCACCGCCCTGGAGAATCACCCCCACCGCCCTGGAGAATCACCCCCACCGTCCGGGACAATCACCCCCACCGTCCTGGAGAATCACCCCCACCGTCTGGGAAAATCACCCCCACCGTCTGGGAAAATCACCCCCACCGTCCGGGACAATCACCCCCACCGTCCGGGAAAATCACCCCCACCGTCCGGGACAATCACCCCCACCGTCCGGGACAATCACCCCCACCGTCCGGGAGAATCACCCCCACCGTCCGGGAGAATCACCCCCACCGTCCTGGAGAATCACCCCCACCGTCCGGGACAATCACCCCCACCATCCTGGAGAATCACCCCCACCTTCTGGGAGAATCACCCCCACCGTCCGGGAGAATCACCCCCACCGTCCGGGAGAATTACCCCCACCGTCCGGGAGAATCACCCCCACCGTCCAGGAGAATCACCCCCACCGTCCAGGAGAATCACCCCCACCGTCAGGGACAATTACCCCCACTGTCCTGGAGAATCATCTCCACCGTCCGGGACAATCACCCCCACCGTCCTGGAGAATCACCCCCACCATCCTGGAGAATCACCCCCACCGTCCGGGAAAATCACCCCCACCGTCCGGGACAATCACCCCCACCGTCCGGGACAATCACCCCCACCGTCCGGGACAATCACCCCCACCGTCCGGGAGAATCACCCCCACCGTCCTGGAGAATCACCCCCACCGTCCTGGAGAATCACCCCCACTGTCCGGGAGAATCACCCCCACCGTCCGGGAGAATCACCCCCACCGTCCGGGAGAATCACCCCCACCGTCCGGGAGAATCACCCCCACCGTCCTGGAGAATCACCCCCACCGTCCGGGACAATCACCCCCACCATCCTGGAGAATCACCCCCACCTTCTGGGAGAATCACCCCCACCGTCCGGGAGAATCACCCCCACCGTCCGGGAGAATTACCCCCACCGTCCGGGAGAATCACCCCCACCGTCCAGGAGAATCACCCCCACCGTCCAGGAGAATCACCCCCACCGTCAGGGACAATTACCCCCACTGTCCTGGAGAATCATCTCCACCGTCCGGGACAATCACCCCCACCGTCCTGGAGAATCACCCCCACCATCCTGGAGAATCACCCCCACCGTCCGGGAAAATCACCCCCACCGTCCGGGACAATCACCCCCACCGTCCGGGACAATCACCCCCACCGTCCGGGACAATCACCCCCACCGTCCGGGAGAATCACCCCCACCGTCCTGGAGAATCACCCCCACCGTCCTGGAGAATCACCCCCACTGTCCGGGAGAATCACCCCCACCGTCCGGGAGAATCACCCCCACCGTCCGGGAGAATCACCCCCACCGTCCGGGAGAATCACCCCCACCGTCCGGGAGAATCACCCCCACTGTCCAGGAGAATCACCCCCACTGTCCAGGAGAATCACCCCCACCGTCCGGGACAATCACCCCCACCGTCCGGGACAATCACCCCCACCGTCCTGGAGAATCACCCCCACCGTCCGGGAGAATCACCCCCACCGGGAGTGTAGGAGAAAAAACTGCGCTACAGCAAATATATATATGAAGTGAAAAAAAGGGGAGCAGCCAACACTCAAACATACAAGGTTTAAGGTGAATAATAAAGTGACAGTCTGGCACTAACTAAAACTGTGTAAATGTGTACCCTAAATATGGTACAGCTGTGGCGAAATATTGTGCAAGTGTACCACAACAAAAACAGAACCAAAGAAAATGCGAAACATTGGGCTAAACAATAGATTGGGTCTGTGCAGCATACAGAGTCCATAATATTGTGACGAGGTAAATTGCTTCCGTGAGGGTGTCTTCGGTCACATGGGGATGGTAAGTTGCTTGTCTGCAGTTAATTTTCAGTAAACAAATACTGGAGACCAAATGTGGTGGACCCTAAATGTCATATGACAAAAGGGTCATACAGGCTCAAGATCCTATGAAGTATGGAACAGGTGCAGAGGTCAGACGGGTCCTGGTATGGTGTCCCCAACTCTCGGTCCTGGTATGGTGTCCCCAACTCTCGGTCCTGGTATGGTGTTCCCAACTCTCGGTCCTGGTATGGTGTCCCCAACTCTCAGTCTGTGGACTTCAAAGGCATTCTGCGGTCAGGACGAAGGTCTCTGAACTCACCTCTTCAAAGGCTCCAAGGAACAAACACATGGAGAAAAGGAAAGGGAGGAAGCTTTTTCCCCAGTTGAAGACCTCCTAGTGTTGAAACCCATCGGGCCAGCATTCTCTGTACCCCACATTGCTTTTATCCTTTTATTTTGCTTGTGATCACTTTTATTGTACTGCCATTTGATACTTGATTTGTTATCAATAAATCACCCGGTTTGACCTGCACCATTTGGAGTCCTTCCTCCCTTTCCTTTTCTCCATGTGTTCCTTCCTTGGAGCCTTTGAAGAGGTGAGTTTGAAGACCTTTGTCCTGACCGCAGAGTGCCTTTGAAGTCCACAGACCGAGAGTTGGGAACACCATATCAGGACCAAGAGTTGGGGACACCATACCAGGACCAAGAGTTGGGGACACCATACCAGGACCGAGAGTTGGGAACGCCATACCAGGACCAAGAGTTGGAGACACCGTACCAGGACCCGTCTGACCTCTGCACCTGTTCCATACTTCATAGGATCTTGAGCCTGTATGACCCTTTTGTCATATGACATTTAGGGTCCACCACATTTGGTAAGAGTACCCATTTATTCTCCATTGTTTGTTTACTGAAAAGTAACTGCAGACAAGCAACTTACCATCCCCATGTGACCGAAGACACCCTCACGGAAGCAATTTACCTCGTCACAATATTGTGGACTCTGTATGCTGCACAGACCCAATCTATTGTTTAGCCCAATGTTTTGCATTTTCTTTGGTTCTGTTTTTGTTGTGGTACACTTGCACAATATTTCGCCACAGCTGTACCATATTTAGGGTACACATTTACACAGTTTTAGTTAGCGCCAGACTGTCACTTTATAAATCACCCCCACCGTCCGGAACAATCAGCCCCACCGTCCGGGACAATCACCCCCACCGTCCTGGAGAACCACCCCCATCGTCCTTGAGAACCACCCCACCATCCTGGAGAATCACCCCCACCGTCATGGAGAATCAGCCCCACCATCCGGGAGAACCAGCCCCACCGTCCGGAAGAATCAGCCCCACGTCGGGGAGAATCACCCCCACCTTCCAGGAGAATCACCCCCACTGTCGGGGACAATCACCCCCACCGTTCCATGAGAATCACCCCCACCGTCCGGGAGAATCACCCCCACCGTTCGGGAGAATCACCCCCACCGTCCGGGACAATCACCCCCACCGTCCGGGACAATCACCCCCACCTTCTGGGAGAATCACCCCCACTGTCTGGGACAATCACCCCCACCGTCCGGGACAATCACCCCCACCTTCTGGGAGAATCACCCCCACTGTCTGGGACAATCACCCCCACCGTCCGGGAGAATCACCCCCACTGTCCGGGACAATCACCCCCACCGTCCGGGAGAATCACCCCCACTGTCCGGGACAATCACCCCCACCATCCGGAAGAATCACCCCCACCGTCATGGAACCCCTCCGTCCTGGATAATCACCCCCCGCACACGGGGAGGAGAGACTGAGGAAATGCTTCCTCCTCCTTCTACAAAGTTACAATGTACAGTCCGATCACTGGGGGAGGGGAGACTGAGGAAATTCTTCCTCCTCCTTCTACAAAATTTTAAGGGTTTTGTTTCTCCCACCATTATCTGTAAATTCTAGAGCCCAGAGAGTGTTAAACACCTGAGAGGACAGATGCATCTGAGATGCCACCAATAATCATTCCACAGTCCTTTAGATCAGATTCTTCCCCATTCTAATGTTTGGTTGAATGCCAACTGGATCTTTTGACCATCTCTGCATGCTTTACGTGCTGATCCAAAGAAGCCACATGATTGGCTTTCCAGTCCAGCTAGAAGTAATGTTCCTGTCCCCAGAGGTGAGGTAGGTGTCTCTCCATGTCCTCACTCAACTAGGACAACTTCCCGGAGGTAAAGGAGGCAAACGTCAGAAAAAGGGGTCATTGGGTCATGTCTACGCAGTACTAGGAGCTCACGAGGGTAAGTGTCTGTAAGGCTCCACCCTACACATCTCCGCTCTCCAGTTCAGCTAGAATGTTCTTGTCCCCTGACCTGAGGTAGGTGGCTCTCCACCATATCCTCTCTCCACTAGGACAACTTCCTGGAGGTAAATGATGTTATTTGCACTAAGGGGGTCATTAATATAGATGGACTCTCCATATTGGTTTGGTCATTATAGGTCATTAAGAGGTCCGCCAGCTTGGCCTAGCCATTCTTCACCATTTCTTCACTGAGAGATCCAAGAACTCAGGCCACTAGATCCACCTGTAACTGGAATATTATATTTGGTGTTGTCCCAAGAATAGTTTACTGTTGAATTACAGCACTTCTCTTATTGCAGACATGGATCGGGAACCGGCGGAGAAAGTATCGGCTAATGGGGATTGAAGTCCCACCTCCGCGGGGAGGGCCGGCCACCTTCCCTGAACGCTCAACCTCCTCTCTGACACCTACAGAAGACCCCATAGCTGGAGTGGTGGAAGAGAACGATCGGCACGATGAGGTCTCTATTTGTCTCTCTGAGGAAAGTTCACAAGGTATGAGGAGCAAATACCCAACTCGTGTCTGTGAGACACACACCTGCCAGGGAAACGGCACTTCCTCAGGTTCCACGTTACGTTGTGTGACTGCACAGCCAGATGTGGACTGACATAGAAATGTGCCAGGCCTGAGCTTGTCAACTAAATTATAACATGGCTGCAGTCTCTTGTAACATGGCAGGAGTGTCTCACTTTCTTGAGGGTAGCCGTAGTGCCCAGCTGTCTCCTGTAACTTGGCAGCAGTCTGTTGGTTAGATGTCAGCAGTCTCTCGCAGTCCTTTGTTACATGGCCATAGGAATTTCTGACACACAAAGTTTGAGAGCAGGCTATAAAATTTTCCGACAACAAAATCCGTTGTCGGAAATTCCGATCGTGTGTACACAAATCCGACGCAGAAAGTGCCACGCATGCTTAGAATAAATTAAGAAACCAAAGTTATTGGCCACTGCCCCGTTTATAGTCCCGACGTACGTGTTTTACGTCACCTCGTTCAGAACGATCGGATTTTCCAACAACTTTGTGTGACCGTGTGTGTGCAAGACAAGTTCGAGCCAACATCCGTCTGAAAAAATCCTAGGATTTTGTTGTCGGAATGTCCGATCAATGTCCGACCGTGTGTATGGGGCATTACATTGCAGCAGTCTCCCTCTTCCTCCTTCTGTCCCTTCTTCTCTCTCTCTCTCATTTTTTTCATTTCTCTTTCTCTCTTTTTCTTCTTCTCTCTCTCTCTTTCTTTTTATCGCCCTTTCTCCCCCCCCTTCTCTCTCTATAATTCTCCTTCTTCTCTCTCTTTCTCTTTTTTTCTTACTTTCTCCCTTTTTCTAGCTCTCTCTTTCTTTTTCTCTCCCTTTCTTCCTCTCCCTTTTCCTCTTTCTCCTTCTGTCCTTCCTTCTCTCTCTCATTTTTTAATTTCTCTTTCTTTCTTTTTCTCTCTCTTACTTGCTCATTTTTTTCCATTTTTCTTTTTTCCTTCACTCCCTTTCTTTCTCTCTCTTTTCCTCTTTCTCTTTCTCTGTCTCCCTCTCTCTCTCCCCCTCCCTTCCTCCCTCTCTCTCTCCCTCCCTCTCTCTCTCCCTCCCTCTCTCTCTCTCTCTCTCCCTCCCTCTCTCTCTCTCTCTCTCCCTCCCTCTCTCTCTCCCTCGCTCTCTCTCCCCTCCCTCTCTCTCTCCCTCGCTCTCTCTCCCCTCCCTCTCTCTCCCTCCCTCTTTTGCTCTCTCCCCTCCCTCTCTCTCTCTCCCCCCCCCTCTCTCTCTCTCTCCCCTCCCTCTCTCTCTCTCTCCCCCCCTCTCTCTCTCTCTCCCCCTCCCTCCCTCTCTTGCTCTCTCTCTCCCCTCCCTCTCCCCCCCCTCTCTCGCTCTCCGCTCTCTCCCCCCTCTCTCTCCCTCCCTCTTTTGCTCTCTCCCCTCCCTCTCTCTCTCTCCCCCCCCCTCTCTCTCTCTCTCCCCTCCCTCTCTCTCTCTCTCCCCCCCCTCTCTCTCTCTCCCCCTCCCTCCCTCTCTTGCTCTCTCTCTCCCCTCCCTCTCTCCCCCCCTCTCTCGCTCTCCGCTCTCTCCCCCCCTCTCTCTCCCTCCCTCTTTTGCTCTCTCCCCTCCCTCTCTCTCTCTCTCTCCCCCTCCCTCCCTCTCTTGCTCTCTCTCTCCCCTCCCTCTCTCCCCCCCTCTCTCGCTCTCCCTCCCCCCCCTCTCTCTCTCTCCCCCTCCCTCTCTCTCTCTTTCTCCTTGCTCTTTCTTTTTCTCTCTCTTACTCTCTCATTTTCTTTCCATTTCTCTTTTTTCCTTCTCACTCTTTCTTTTTCTCTCCCTTTCTTCCTCTCCCTTTTCCTCTCTCTCTCTCTTATTCTCTCTCTATTTCTCTCTCTCTCTTCTCCTTCCTCTCTCTCTCCTCTTCTGTTCCTTTTGATATTCCTCCCCCAGGTTCTTCTCTCTCTCTCTCTCCTCCTCGTCTCTCGGCTCGGTAATAATGATCTTGTTTCTCGCACATTTAAGGGTTATGTTTGTATTTTGGATTTGTCGGCTCTCAGAGCTGCGGATAAATTGTTTCTCAGTAATTGCAGTGAAAACATAATTATAAGCAGACAGTTCTCCTGAACTTCGGGCTCATGACATGAGTCCTCTTCATCCTCCAGACTGGAGAACGGGACGATGTGTGCCGAGATAAACTTCAATTTCATATAATATCCAAGATAGAGAAGAAATAACAACATTCTGTATTAGATGACCTCAGAGTGCCACCAATGTGGATTATCCTCCTCGCCATACATTACCGACGCCAGTCTCTGTACCAGAGGAGCTTACACTCTAATGTCCCCTCCCCCCCACAGTCACATCAGTCTCTATACAGAGGAGCTTACACTCTAATGTCCTCTCCCCCCACAGTCACATCAGTCTCTATACAGAGGAGCTTACACTCTAATGTCCCCTCCCCCCCACAGTCACATCAGTCTCTATACAGAGGAGCTTACACTCTAATGTCCCCTCCCCCACAGTCACATCAGTCTCTGTACAGAGGAGCTTACACTCTAATGTCCCCTCCCCCACAGTCACATCAGTCTCTATACAGAGGAGCTTACACTCTAATGTCCCCTCCCCCCCACAGTCACATCAGTCTCTGTACAGAGGAGCTTACACTCTAATGTCCCCTCCCCCCACAGTCACATCAGTCTCTATACAGAGGAGCTTACACTCTAATGTCCCCTCCCCCACAGTCACATCAGTCTCTATACAGAGGAGCTTACACTCTAATGTCCCCTCCCCCACAGTCACATCAGTCTCTATACAGAGGAGCTTACACTCTAATGTCCCCTCCCCCCACAGTCACATCAGTCTCTATACAGAGGAGCTTACACTCTAATGTCCCCTCCCCCACAGTCACATCAGTCTCTATACAGAGGAGCTTACACTCTAATGTCCCCTCCCCCCACAGTCACATCAGTCTCTATACAGAGGAGCTTACACTCTAATGTCCCCTCCCCCACAGTCACATCAGTCTCTGTACAGAGGAGCTTACACTCTAATGTCCCCTCCCCCCACAGTCACATCAGTCTCTATACAGAGGAGCTTACACTCTAATGTCCCCTCCCCCCACAGTCACATCAGTCTCTATACAGAGGAGCTTACACTCTAATGTCCCCTCCCCCCACAGTCACATAAGTCTCTATACAGAGGAGCTTACACTCTAATGTCCCCTCCCCCACAGTCACATCAGTCTCTATATAGAGGAGCTTACACTCTAATGTCCCCTCCCCCACAGTCACATCAGTCTCTGTACTAGAGGAGCTTACACTCTAATGTCCCCTCCCCCCCACAGTCACATCAGTCTCTGTACAGAGGAGCTTACACTCTAATGTCCCCTCCCCCCACAGTCACATCAGTCTCTGTACAGAGGAGCTTACACTCTAATGTCCCCTCCCCCCACAGTCACATCAGTCTCTATACAGAGGAGCTTACACTCTAATGTCCCCTCCCCCCACAGTCACATCAGTCTCTATACAGAGGAGCTTACACTCTAATGTCCCCTCCCCCCACAGTCACATCAGTCTCTGTACAGAGGAGCTTACACTCTAATGTCCCCTCCCCCACAGTCACATCAGTCTCTATATAGAGGAGCTTACACTCTAATGTCCCCTCCCCCACAGTCACATCAGTCTCTGTACTAGAGGAGCTTACACTCTAATGTCCCCTCCCCCCACAGTCACATCAGTCTCTATACAGAGGAGCTTACACTCTAATGTCCCCTCCCCCCACAGTCACATCAGTCTCTGTACAGAGGAGCTTACACTCTAATGTCCCCTCCCCCCACAATCACATCAGTCTCTATACAGAGGAGCTTACACTCTAATGTCCCCTCCCCCCACAGTCACATCAGTCTCTATACAGAGGAGCTTACACTCTAATGTCCCCTCCCCCACAGTCACATCAGTCTCTATACAGAGGAGCTTACACTCTAATGTCCCCTCCCCCCACAGTCACATCAGTCTCTGTACAGAGGAGCTTACACTCTAATGTCCCCTCCCCCCACAGTCACATCAGTCTCCATACAGAGGAGCTTACACTCTAATGTCCCCTCCCCCCACAGTCACATCAGTCTCTGTACAGAGGAGCTTACACTCTAATGTCCCCTCCCCCCCACAGTCACATCAGTCTCTATACAGAGGAGCTTACACTCTAATGTCCCCTCCCCCACAGTCACATCAGTCTCTGTACAGAGGAGCTTACACTCTAATGTCCCCTCCCCCCACAGTCACATCAGTCTCTATATAGAGGAGCTTACACTCTAATGTCCCCTCCCCCCACAGTCACATAAGTCTCTATACAGAGGAGCTTACACTCTAATGTCCCCTCCCCCCACAGTCACATCAGTCTCTATACAGAGGAGCTTACACTCTAATGTCCCCTCCCCCCACAGTCACATCAGTCTCTGTACAGAGGAGCTTACACTCTAATGTCCCCTCCCCCACAGTCACATCAGTCTCTGTACAGAGGAGCTTACACTCTAATGTCCCCTCCCCCCACAGTCACATCAGTCTCTGTACAGAGGAGCTTACACTCTAATGTCCCCTCCCCCCACAGTCACATCAGTCTCTATACAGAGGAGCTTACACTCTAATGTCCCCTCCCCCACAGTCACATCAGTCTCTGTACAGAGGAGCTTACACTCTAATGTCCCCTCCCCCCACAGTCACATCAGTCTCTATACAGAGGAGCTTACACTCTAATGTCCCCTCCCCCACAGTCATATCAGTCTCTATATAGAGGAGCTTACACTCTAATGTCCCCTCCCCACACAGTCACATCAGTCTCTATACAGAGGAGCTTACACTCTAATGTCCTCTCCCCCACAGTCACATCAGTCTCTGTACAGAGGAGCTTACACTCTAATGTCCCCTCCCCCCACAGTCACATAAGTCTCTATACAGAGGAGCTTACACTCTAATGTCCCCTCCCCCCACAGTCACATCAGTCTCTATACAGAGGAGCTTACACTCTAATGTCCCCTCCCCCACAGTCACATCAGTCTCTATACAGAGGAGCTTACACTCTAATGTCCCCTCCCCCCACAGTCACATCAGTCTCTGTACAGAGGAGCTTACACTCTAATGTCCCCTCCCCCCACAGTCACATCAGTCTCTGTACAGAGGAGCTTACACTCTAATGTCCCCTCCCCCACACAGTCACATCAGTCTCTGTACAGAGGAGCTTACACTCTAATGTCCCCTCCCCCACAGTCACATCAGTCTCTGTACAGAGGAGCTTACACTCTAATGTCCCCTCCCCCCACAGTCACATCAGTCTCTGTACCAGAGGAGCTTACACTCTAATGTCCCCTCCCCCACAGTCACATCAGTCTCTGTACAGAGGAGCTTACACTCTAATGTCCCCTCCCCCCACAGTCACATCAGTCTCTGTACAGAGGAGCTTACACTCTAATGTCCCCTCCCCCCACAGTCACATCAGTCTCTGTACCAGAGGAGCTTAAACGCTAATGTCCCCTCCCCCCAGTCACATCAGTCTCTGTACAGAGGAGCTTACACTCTAATGTCCCCCTCCCCCACAGTCACATCAGTCTCTGTACAGAGGAGCTTACACTCTAATGTCCCCTCCCCCCACAGTCACATCAGTCTCTATACAGAGGAGCTTACACTCTAATGTCCCCTCCCCCCACAGTCACATCAGTCTCTGTACAGAGGAGCTTACACTCTAATGTCCCCTCCCCTCACAGTCACATCAGTCTCTATACAGAGGAGCTTACACTCTAATGTCCCCTCCCCCACAGTCACATCAGTCTCTGTACAGAGGAGCTTACACTCTAATGTCCCCTCCCCCACAGTCACATCAGTCTCTATACAGAGGAGCTTACACTCTAATGTCCCCTCCCCCCACAGTCACATCAGTCTCTATACAGAGGAGCTTACACTCTAATGTCCCCTCCCCCCACACATCAGTCTCTGTACAGAGGAGCTTACACTCTAATGTCCCCTCCCCCCACAGTCACATCAGTCTCTATACAGAGGAGCTTACACTCTAATGTCCCCTCCCCCCACACATCAGTCTCTGTACAGAGGAGCTTACACTCTAATGTCCCCTCCCCCCACAGTCACATCAGTCTCTATACAGAGGAGCTTACACTCTAATGTCCCCTCCCCCCACACATCAGTCTCTGTACAGAGGAGCTTACACTCTAATGTCCCCTCCCCCCACAGTCACATCAGTCTCTATACAGAGGAGCTTACACTCTAATGTCCCCTCCCCCACAGTCACATCAGTCTCTATACAGAGGAGCTTACACTCTAATGTCCCCTCCCCCACAGTCACATCAGTCTCTGTACAGAGGAGCTTACACTCTAATGTCCCCTCCCCCACAGTCACATCAGTCTCTATACAGAGGAGCTTACACTCTAATGTCCCCTCCCCCCACAGTCACATCAGTCTCTATACAGAGGAGCTTACACTCTAATGTCCCCTCCCCCCACAGTCACATCAGTCTCTATACAGAGGAGCTTACACTCTAATGTCCCCTCCCCCCACAGTCACATCAGTCTCTATACAGAGGAGCTTACACTCTAATGTCCCCTCCCCCCACAGTCACATCAGTCTCTATACAGAGGAGCTTACACTCTTATGTCCCCTCCCCCCACAGTCACATCAGACTCTGTACAGAGGAGCTTACACTCTAATGTCCCCTCCCCCCACAGTCACATCAGTCTCTATACAGAGGAGCTTACACTCTAATGTCCCCTCCCCCACAGTCACATCAGTCTCTGTACCAGAGGAGCTTACACTCTAATGTCCCCTCCCCCACAGTCACATCAGTCTCTATACAGAGGAGCTTACACTCTAATGTCCCCTCCCCCACAGTCACATCAGTCTCTGTACCACAGGAGCTTACACTCTAATGTCCCCTCCCCCACAGTCAAATCAGTCTCTGTACAGAGGAGCTTACACTCTAATGTCCCCTCCCCCCACAGTCAAATCAGTCTCTGTACAGAGGAGCTTACACTCTAATGTCCCCTCCCCCCACAGTCACATCAGTCTCTATACAGAGGAGCTTACACTCTAATGTCCCCTCCCCCCCACAGTCACATCAGTCTCTATACAGAGGAGCTTACACTCTAATGTCCCCTCCCCCCACAGTCACATCAGTCTCTATACAGAGGAGCTTACACTCTAATGTCCCCTCCCCCACAGTCACATCAGTCTCTATACAGAGGAGCTTACACTCTAATGTCCCCTCCCCCCACAGTCACATCAGTCTCTATACAGAGGAGCTTACACTCTAATGTCCCCTCCCCCACAGTCACATCAGTCTCTATACAGAGGAGCTTACACTCTAATGTCCCCTCCCCCACAGTCACATCAGTCTCTGTACAGAGGAGCTTACACTCTAATGTCCCCTCCCCCACAGTCACATCAGTCTCTATACAGAGGAGCTTACACTCTAATGTCCCCTCCCCCCACAGTCACATCAGTCTCTATACAGAGGAGCTTACACTCTAATGTCCCCTCCCCCACAGTCACATCAGTCTCTGTACCAGAGGAGCTTACACTCTAATGTCCCCTCCCCCACAGTCACATCAGTCTCTATACAGAGGAGCTTACACTCTAATGTCCCCTCCCCCACAGTCACATCAGTCTCTATACAGAGGAGCTTACACTCTAATGTCCCCTCCCCCCACAGTCACATCAGTCTCTATACAGAGGAGCTTACACTCTAATGTCCCCTCCCCCACAGTCACATCAGTCTCTGTACAGAGGAGCTTACACTCTAATGTCCCCTCCCCCCACAGTCACATCAGTCTCTGTACAGAGGAGCTTACACTCTAATGTCCCCTCCCCCCACAGTCACATCAGTCTCTATACAGAGGAGCTTACACTCTAATGTCCTCTCCCCCCACAGTCACATCAGTCTCTATACAGAGGAGCTTACACTCTAATGTCCCCTCCCCCCACAGTCACATCAGTCTCTATACAGAGGAGCTTACACTCTAATGTCCCCTCCCCCCACAGTCACATCAGTCTCTATACAGAGGAGCTTACACTCTAATTTCCCCTCCCCCCACAATCACATCAGTCTCTATACAGAGGAGCTTACACTCTAATGTCCCCTCCCCCACAGTCACACACTATTATTATTAATATACATTTATATAGCTCTGACATATACTGCAGCGCTGTACAGAGATCACTGAGCCAATCACATCAGTCTCTGTACCAGAGGAGCTTACACTCTAATGAGCCTGAATTCACTATATCTGATCTCCCACAGTATACAGAATATGGAAATGCAATTATTTTAGTAAATATAAACTTCTAAATACCTTTTCTCATCAGCAGTATATAGCAGTCTTGTGACTTCTATCAGTGTCTGGTTAAAGCTTGTGGGAGGAGTTTCCATTCTCCTCTGACTGTCCTATTAGAATGCATGACCCCTGACCCTCTGGACAGTGCTGATTGGCCCTGTGCTGATCACATGCACCCTTCCAAGAAAAAAAAACTCTCCAGCAATACACACCAAACTGAGCATGTGCGGATTTAATCCAAAGGCTCTGTACTGTTAGGAGATGGATTGGGGACAGTAAAAGAAGGGGAGGATCAGACAATACAGGATCAAACAACCTTTTTACACAATGCAGAGGATTAACCCCTTAGGTTTCACAGTGAGTATAACAAGCATGCTTTATATTGCATATACAGACTGATTTTACTGTTGTGAGTTTAGTAACACTTTAACTTTAAATCTGGGGGTGGGTGGTCCTTACTAACATTGGTGTGATGACACCCAGTGGACTGTGAATGAATAGCACCATGGTGACACCCTCTCATCGGGCTGGTCCTTGACCCCCTGCACTCACAGTTGGGGTGAGGTTGGGCACTCCCTGTCCTGTGGCCCCCTACATATTCAAGGGGCTTGTATACATGCGACTGTGGGGCAGGGAATTCCCAGTTTGGAGTCGATTGGCCCGGTACAGTGACAGCTTCCTAACGTGCTTACTTACAGGGGTTCAAACTGGGATCCGAACACCTCCGACTTCATCACCACTCACAGTTTGTCCTCAGTCTTTCCAGTTGATTGGCTCTGGGCAGCATTCAACCTGGAAGACTGAGGACATCTAGTGGTGAAGAAGAGGTACTGTGTGTGATGGTAGACTGAGGACATCTAGTGGTGAAGAAGAGGTCCTGTGTGTGATGGTAGACTGAGGACATCTAGTGGTGAAGAAGAGGTACTGTATGTGAGATGAAGAGGTACTGTATGTGATGGTAGACTGAGGACATCTAGTGGTGAAGAAGAGGTACTGTATGTGATGGTAGACTGAGGACATCTAGTGGTGAAGAAGAGGTACTGTATGTGAGATGAAGAGGTACTGTATGTGATGGTAGACTGAGGACATCTAGTGGTGAAGAAGAGGTACTGTATCTGATGGTAGACTGAGGACATCTAGGGGTGAAGAAGAGGTACTGTATCTGATGGTAGACTGAGGACATCTAGGGGTGAAGAAGAGGTACTGTATGTGATGGTAGACTGAGGACATCTAGTGGTGAAGAAGAGGTACTCTATCTGATGGTAGACTGAGGACATCTAGGGGTGAAGAAGAGGTACTGTGTGTGATGGTAGACTGAGGACATCTAGTGGTGAAGAAGAGGTACTGTATCTGATGGTAGACTGAGGACATCTAGGGGTGAAGAAGAGGTACTGTGTGTGATGGTAGACTGAGGACATCTAGTGGTGAAGAAGAAGTACTGTATGTGATGGTAGACTGAGGACATCTAGTGGTGAAGAAGAGGTACTGTATGTGATGGTAGACTGAGGACATCTAGTGGTGAAGAAGAGGTCCTGTGTGTGATGGTAGACTGAGGACATCTAGTGGTGAAGAAGAGGTCCTGTGTGTGATGGTAGACTGAGGACATCTAGTGGTGAAGAAGAGGTACTGTATGTGAGATGAAGAGGTACTGTATGTGATGGTAGACTGAGGACATCTAGTGGTGAAGAAGAGGTACTGTATCTGATGGTAGACTGAGGACATCTAGGGGTGAAGAAGAGGTACTGTATGTGATGGTAGACTGAGGACATCTAGTGGTGAAGAAGAGGTACTCTATCTGATGGTAGACTGAGGACATCTAGGGGTGAAGAAGAGGTACTGTATGTGATGGTAGACTGAGGACATCTAGTGGTGAAGAAGAGGTACTGTATCTGATGGTAGACTGAGGACATCTAGGGGTGAAGAAGAGGTACTGTGTGTGATGGTAGACTGAGGACATCTAGTGGTGAAGAAGAAGTACTGTATGTGATGGTAGACTGAGGACATCTAGTGGTGAAGAAGAGGTACTGTATGTGATGGTAGACTGAGGACATCTAGTGGTGAAGAAGAGGTCCTGTGTGTGATGGTAGACTGAGGACATCTAGTGGTGAAGAAGAGGTCCTGTGTATGATGGTAGACTGAGGACATCTAGTGGTGAAGAAGAGGTCCTGTATGTGATGGTAGACTGAGGACATCTAGTGGTGAAGAAGGGGTACTGTATGTGAGATGAAGAGGTACTGTATGTGATGGTAGACTAAGGACATCTAGTGGTGAAGAAGAGGTACTGTATGTGACAGTAGACTGAGGACATCTAGTGGTGAAGAAGAGGTACTGTATGTGATGGTAGACTGAGGACATCTAGTGGTGAAGATGAGGTACTGTATCTGATGGTAGACTGAGGACATCTAGGGGTGAAGAAGAGGTACTGTATGTGATGGTAGACTGAGGACATCTAGTGGTGAAGAAGAGGTACTGTATCTGATGGTAGACTGAGGACATCTAGGGGTGAAGATGAGGTACTGTATGTGATGGTAGACTGAGGACATCTAGTGGTGAAGAAGAGGTACTGTATGTGATGGTAGACTGAGGACATCTAGTGGTGAAGAAGAGGTACTGTATCTGATGGTAGACTGAGGACATCTAGGGGTGAAGAAGAGGTACTGTGTGTGATGGTAGACTGAGGACATCTAGTGGTGAAGAAGAAGTACTGTATGTGATGGTAGACTGAGGACATCTAGTGGTGAAGAAGAGGTACTGTATGTGATGGTAGACTGAGGACATCTAGTGGTGAAGAAGAGGTCCTGTGTGTGATGGTAGACTGAGGACATCTAGTGGTGAAGAAGAGGTCCTGTATGTGATGGTAGACTGAGGACATCTAGTGGTGAAGAAGGGGTACTGTATGTGAGATGAAGAGGTACTGTATGTGATGGTAGACTGAGGACATCTAGTGGTGAAGAAGAGGTACTGTATGTTACAGTAGACTGAGGACATCTAGTGGTGAAGAAGAGGTACTGTATGTGATGGTAGACTGAGGACATCTAGTGGTGAAGATGAGGTACTGTATCTGATGGTAGACTGAGGACATCTAGTGGTGAAGAAGAGGTACTGTATGTGATGGTAGACTGAGGACATCTAGTGGTACATAAGAGGTACTGTGTGTGATGGTAGACTGAGGACATCTAGTGGTGAAGAAGAAGTACTGTATGTGATGGTAGACTGAGGACATCTAGTGGTGAAGAAGAGGTACTGTATGTGATGGTAGACTGAGGACATCTAGTGGTGCAGAAGAGGTACTGTATCTGATGGTAGACTGAGGACATCTAGTGGTGAAGAAGAGGTATGTATGTCATGGTAGACTGCGGACATCTAGTGGTGAAGAAGAGATACTGTATGTGATGGTAGACTGAGGACATCTAGTGGTGCATAAGAGGTACTGTGTGTGATGGTAGACTGAGGACATCTAGTGGTGAAGAAGAAGTACTGTATGTGATGGTAGACTGAGGACATCTAGTGGTGAAGAAGAGGTATGTATGTCATGGTAGACTGCGGACATCTAGTGGTGAAGAAGAGGTACTGTATGTGATGGTAAACTGAGGACATCTAGTGGTGAAGATGAGGTACTGTATGTGATGGTAGACTGAGGACATCTAGTGGTGAAGAAGAGGTACTGTATGTGATGGTAGACTGAGGACATCTAGTGGTGAAGAAGAGGTACTGTATGTGATGGTAGACTGAGGACATCTAGTGGTGAAGAAGAGGTACTGTATGTGATGGTAGACTGAGGACATCTAGTGGTGAAGAAGAAGTACTGTATGTGATGGTAGACTGAGGACATCTAGTGGTGAAAAAGAGGTACTGTATGTGATGTTAGACTGAGGACATCTAGTGGTGCAGAAGAGGTACTGTGTGTGATGGTAGACTGAGGACATCTAGTGGTGAAGAAGAGGTACTGTATGTGAGATGAAGAGGTACTGTATGTGATGGTAGACTGAGGACATCTAGTGGTGAAGATGAGGTACTGTATGCGATGGTAGACTGAGGACATCTAGTGGTGAAGAGGCGGTACTGTATGTGATGGTAGACTGAGGACATCTAGTGGTGAAGAAGAGGTACTGTATGTGATGATAGACTGAGGACATCTAGTGGTGAAGAAGAGGTACTGTATGTGATGGTAGACTGAGGATATCTAGTGGTGAAGAAGAGGTACTGTGTGTGATGGTAGACTGAGGACATCTAATGGTGAAGAAGAGGTACTGTGTGTGATGGTAGACTGAGGATATCTAGTGGTGAAGAAGAGGTACTGTGTGTGATGGTAGACTGAGGACATCTAGTGGTGAAGAAGAGGTACTGTATGTGATGGTAGACTGAGGACATCTAATGGTGAAGAAGAGGTACTGTATGTGATGGTAGACTGAGGACATCTAGTGGTGAAGAAGAGGTACTGTATGTGATGATAGACTGAGGACATCTAGTGGTAAAGAAGAGGTACTGTACGTTATGGTAGACTTAGGACATCTAGTGGTGAAGAAGAGGTACTGTATGTGATGGTAGACTGAGGACATCTAGTGGTGAAGAAGAGGTACTGTGTGTGATGGTAGACTGAGGACATCTAGTGGTGAAGAAGAGGTACTGTGTGTGATGGTAGACTGAGGACATCTAGTGGTGAAGAAGAGGTACTGTATGCGATGGTAGACTGAGGACATCTAGTGGTGAAGAAGAGGTACTGTATGTGATGGTAGACTGAGGACATCTAGTGGTGAAGAAGAGGTACTGTATGCGATGGTAGACTGAGGACATCTAGTGGTGAAGAAGAGGTACTGTGTGTGATGGTAGACTGAGGACATCTAGTGGTGAAGAAGAGGTACTGTGTGTGATGGTAGACTGAGGACATCTAGTGGTGAAGAAGAGGTACTGTGTGTGATGGTAGACTGAGGACATCTAGTGGTGAAGAAGAGGTACTGTATGCGATGGTAGACTGAGGACATCTAGTGGTGAAGAAGAGGTACTGTATGTGATGGTAGACTGAGGACATCTAATGGTGAAGAAGAGGTACTGTATGTGATGGTAGACTGAGGACATCTAGTGGTGAAGAAAAGGTACTGTATGTGATGGTAGACTGAAGACATCTAGTGGTGAAGAATAGGTACTGTATGTGATGGTAGACTGAGGACATCTAGTGGTGAAGAAGAGGTACTGTATGTGATGGTAGACTGAGGACATCTGGTGGTGAAGAAGAGGTACTGTATGTGATGGTAGACTGCGGACATCTAGTGGTGAAGAAGAGGTACTGTATGTGATGGTAGACTGAGGACATCTAATGGTGAAGAATAGGTACTGTATGTGATGGTAGACTGAGGACATCTAGTGGTGAAGAATAGGTACTGTACGTGATGGTAGACTGAGGACATCTAGTGGTGAAGAAGAGGTACTGTGTGTGATGGTAGACTGAGGACATCTAGTGGTGAAGAATAGGTACTGTACGTGATGGTAGACTGAGGACATCTAGTGGTGAAGAAGAGGTACTGTACAAAATGAGTACGGATTGGGTTTTGTAGCCTGTGCCGGGGGAACTGTTACAAAATGAAAGATTTAGTCGAGAGTTTGACTTGGTAATGTGTGTGTGTGGGAAGAATGTGGAGACGCAACGCTGTGTACCTGCAAGGGTGGGGCGTGCAACACGGAAATAGCACCCCGTTACTCTACAACCAAAGGGAGACGTAATCACTATAGGGAGCCCCACCATCGGCACATACATGTCTGCTCCCCAGTGAGGGCGGCGAATGGTCTGTGCAGGAGAAGAAAAGGAATTCAGAATGTGTTTCCTCCGGCAGCCGGATCCTGTCTTCACCTTTTATTAAAGTCGAAGTTTTACCTGCATATATTTTTCCCTCCCCCATCAATATATTAATGACATTTTTATATAAAACCTTCCCGTTTTCATTACATACCTTATTTTAGTTACAGTGATGTCATCACTGGGTCTCTGTGCTTCTCTATGCAATGCAGGCATATGATGGCTGATGGGAGGGGCCAGCAGGGGGCTGTACATAGCTTCCTGAAAACATCACAGCCTCCTCTCAAGAGCCCTCAGTCCTGATGCAAGCAGTGGGAGGAGTTATGCAAATCTCAAAATGCCATGATGGGTTGGTGTCAGTCTAGGCAGGCTGTGTTTGCGTGTAAACCTCCCACGTGTGATGCTGAACCCCCATGATTGAAAAAAAACTGTAATCCAGTGAATTAAAAAGGGGCTGAAATCCAGTAAATGAGTTAAAGGGTGCGGGGCCAGGGACAGTCAGGCTGGGGGAGGAAAGGGCTAGATAATGCTGGACGTCCTCCAGCCAGGAGATGAGGGCCCCGGGAACTGTCCCCAGTCGATAGAAGAAGCTGTGCGGGGGGGATGGGCTCTCCGTCATCCTGCAGACACGGCACATAGAGGAACGACAAGGCCCCGGCATGAATGGGCAGCTGGCATAGCGGTGTGCCGATCGGCAGCTGTGATAATGAATTCATCTTTAGAAATGTAGTGAGGTGCGGCGCAGTGCCAGCGGTTGGCGCAGTGCAGAGAATGTGCCGGTAGAAGAGGAGATGTTCTCCTGGCACGGTGCGGCGCTGTAGCTGCGCCATGACAATCGCTGAGGGAGAGGGAGCAGGCTGGAGGATCAATTAGTCGGCCATAATTAAAAACTCTGCGACTCCCCCCCCCCCCCCTCCCCGCGTTCCTAAATACGAAGATGATTTGTAAGTCAGATTCTGGCGGCTCCGGCTCTGCCGATGCCAAATTTCCACTAATGAGGCGTCCAATGGGATGAGAGGTGCCGGTGGTGCGCCGGGGGAAGGGAATACGGTGCGAATTACAAAACATATTAAATACGATGCGTTATCAGTTCCCGCCCACTGATTATATTATCTGACGCGCCATACCGATCCTTATATTTCCACCATACCGATCCTATCACCATACCGATCCTTATATTACCATACCGATCCTTATATTACCACCATACCGATCCTTATCCTATCACCATACCGATCCTTATATTACCACCATATCAATCCTATCACAATACCGATCCTATCACCATACCTATCCTTATCCCATCACCATACCGATCCTTATATTACCACCATACCGATCCTTATCCCATCACCATACCAATCCTTATATTACCATATCACCATACCGATCCTTATCCTATCACCATACCGATCCTTATCCCATCACCATACCGATCCTTATATTACCATATCACCATACCGATCCTTATCCTATCACCATACCAATCCTTATATTACCACTATACCGATCCTTATATTACCACTATACCGATCCTATCACCATACCGATCCTTATATTATATCACCTTGCGGATCCTTGTATTATCTTATCACCATACTGATACAGTGACACTTGCTGGCTGTTATCGCTGACCCTGACACTAAATGGGGGTTATTTCAAGCCTAGACACTTGCTGGGGGTTATTGCTGGCCCCGACACTTGCTGGGGGTTACTGCTGGCCCTGGCACTTGCTGGGGGTTATTGCTGGCCCCGACACTTGCTGGGGGTTATTGCTGGCCCTAACACTTGCTGGGGGTTATTTCAAGCCTTGACACTTGCTAGGGGTTATTGCTGACCCAGACACTTGCCAGGGGTTATTGCTGGCCCTGACACTTGATGGGGGTTATTGCTGCCCCAGACACTTGCTGGGTGTTATTGCTGGCCCTTGCACTTGCTGGGGGTTATTGCTGACCCAGACACTTGCCGGGTGTTATTGCTGGCCCTGACACTTGCTGGGGGTTATTGCTGACCCAGACACTTGCCGGGTGTTATTGCTGGCCCTGACACTTGCTGGGGGTTATTGCTGGCCCTGACACTTGCTGGAGGTTATTTCTAGCCCTGACACTTGCTGGGGGTTATTGCTGGCCCTGACACTTGCTGGGGGTTATTTTCTAGCCCTGACACTTGCTGGAGGTTATTTCTAACCCTGACACTTGCTGGGTGTTATTGCTGGCCCTTGCACTTGCTGGGGGTTATTGCTGGCCCTGACACTTGCTGGGGGTTATTTCTAGCCCTGACATTTATGGAGTATTTACATTGATGGCCCTGACATCAGCAGTGGGGCTATTTTTACTCCTACATTCTCTTCAGTCTACCCCTAAGGCCTATTTTGTCTAAGCAAAGGGAGAAAGTCCACAAGCATCAACTAGGTGGCGCACTAAGCACAATGCGTTTTCTTTCTAATTCCTCCAGGAGGGCGGCTCACATAACTCCCCAATCCACATTGGCAGCTCTGGTTATTTTTACATCCATTGACACCAATTCCAGAACTGATATCTACACCTACTGACCAGCAATGTAAGGGACACGGCTACATCCTTCTGACCCCTGCACTCTATATACTCAATATGCTTATACGGGGCCCCACACTGTGAACGGTTTTATATAACTTTTATGTCTTTCATTTTCTCATAATTTTATCTCTGCTTTTATTATAACAGGGGGTTCAGGGGCGGGGACTCAGCTCCCCCACTTATACTCACAGCACCCCCCAAAAAACATATCTGGACCCACCCCTGGTTAGCGATGGTGGTTGTGGGGGTCTGAATCCTATCATAGGAGGAAGTAAAATCCTCACTCGCCCTCCAGTGAATGCGCACTTTGAAAACGCTTTATTATTATACAATTGACTCCAAACCGCGTCGCTTTCCCCGCTAACAACCGCTTCACCTTCGTTTCCTGGATCTTGAGAGCCTCTTCAAACACAATCAACGGCTACATTCCAGGATCCGCACTCTCCCGGCGCTTTCATCTGCCGAGCCGGACGTTGCGCTTGGTTAGCGGCGTGGACTGCTTTGATGAAACCGCCACGTATAATTTATCTCCCGCCGGTCAGCGGGAGGCTTAGTAAAGCATTTGGTCTCTTTGCCGCAGGACGCACCTCGGAAAAAGCGAGATAATTGCGAGTATAAAGCCGCCCCCTCGGGAATTGTAATTGCTTGAAGTCGTTTCTGCATTGAGCAATGCGGGACGGATAATAGCGCCCCCCCCCCCCCCCGGGATTTATTTATTCCGAGTGTTTGAATAACCGCTTACTTAAATAGGTGAAGTCGCCGGCCAAAATAGCCTTTAGCCAATCGGTGAAAAGCCTGAGGACGCGCGCCAGACTACCAAAAGTATTGGGACGCCTGCCTTTACACACACAACTTTAATGGCATCCCAGTCTTAGTCCGTAGGGTTCAATATAGAGTTGGCCCACCCTTTGCAGCTATAACAGCTTCAACTCTTCTGGGAAGGCCGTCCACAAGGTTTAGGAGGGTGTCTATGGGAATGTTTGACCATTCTTCTAGAAGAGCATTTGTGAGGTCAGGCACTGATGTTGGACGAGAAGGCCCGGCTCGCAGTCTCTGCTCTTATTCATCCCAAAGGTGTTCTATCGGTTGAGGTCAGGCCAGTCAAGTTCCTCCACCCCAAACTCGCTCATCCATGTCTTCGTGGACCTTAGTCAAGTTCCTCCACCCCAAACTCACTCATTCATGTCTTCATGGACCTTAGTCAAGTTCCTCCACCCCAAACTCACTCATTTATGTCTTCATGGACCTTGCTTTGTGTAACCCCAGCAAGTGTCCCTCGTCATAGTCCTTAGTCAAGGTCCTCTATACCCAAACTCACTCATTTATGTATTCTTGGATCTTTGTCAAGTTCCTCCACCCCCAAACTCACTCATTTATGTCTTCCTGGACCTTTGTCAAGTTCCTCCACCCCAAACTCACTCATTTATGTCTTCATAGACCTTGCTTTGTGTAACCCCAGCAAGTGTCAGGGCCAGCAACAACTCCCAGCAAGTGTCTAGGCTTGAAATAACCCCCAGCAAGTGTCCCTCACCCATGTCTTCATGGACCTTAGTCAAGTTCCTCCACACCAAACTCCCTCATCCATGTCTGCATGGTCCTTAGTCAAATTCCTCCACCCCAAACTCACTTATTCATGCCTTCATGGACCTTTGTCAAGTTTCTCCACCCCAAACTCACTCATTTATGTCTTCATGGACCTTGCTTTGTGTACCCCCAGCAAGTTACAGGGCCAGCAATAACTCCCAGCAAGTGTCTAGGCTTGAAATAACCCCCAACAACTGCCCCTCACCCATGTCTTCATGGACCTTAGTCAAGTTCCTCCACCCCAAACTCACTCATTCATGTCTTCATGGACCTTAGTCAAGTTCCTCCACCCCAAACTCACTCATTTATGTTTTCATGGACCTTGCTTTGTGTACCCCCAGCAAGTGTCAGGGCCAGCAATAACTCCCAGCAAGTGTCTAGGCTTGAAATAACCCCCAGCAAGTGTCCCTCATCCATGTCTGCATAGTCCTTAGTCAAGGTCCTCTATTCCCAAACTCACTCATTTATGTATTCTTGGATCTTTGTCAAGTTCCTCCACCCCCAAACTCACTCATTTATGTCTTCCTGGACCTTTGTCAAGTTCCTCCACCCCAAACTCACTCATTTATGTCTTCATGGACCTTGCTTTGTGTACCCCCAGCAAGTTACAGGGCCAGCAATAACTCCCAGCAAGTGTCTAGGCTTGAAATAACCCCCAACAACTGCCCCTCACCCATGTCTTCATGGACCTTAGTCAAGTTCCTCCACACCAAACTCCCTCATCCATGTCTGCATGGTCCTTAGTCAAGTTCCTCCACCCCAAGCTCACTCCATCATGTCTTCATGGACCTTTGTCAAGTTCCTCCACCCCAAACTCACTCATTCATGTCTTCATGGACCTTTGTCAAGTTCCTCCACCCCAAACTCACTCATTCATGTCTTTATGGACCTTGCTTTGTGTACTGGTGTGCAGTCATGTTGGAACAGGAAGGGGCCATCCCCAAACTGTTCCCACAAAGTTGGGAGAATGAAATTGTCCAAAATGTCTTGGTATGCTGACGCCTTAAGAGTTCCCTTCACTGGAACTAGGGGGCCAAGCCCAACCCCTGAAACACAACCCCCACACCACAATCCCCCTCCACCAAATGATTTGGACCAGTGCACAAAGCAAGGTCCATAAAGACATAGATGAGCTAGTTTGGAGTGGAGGAAATTGACTGGCCTGCACAGAGTCCTGACCTTAACCCGATAGAACACCTTTGGGGTGAATTGGAGCGGAGACTGCGAGCAGGCCTTCTCGTCCAACATCTGGGCCTGACAACACAAATGCACTTCTGGAAGAATGGTCAAACATTCCCATAGACACCCTCCTAAACCTTGTGGATAGTCTTCCCAGAAGAGTTGAAGCTGTTATAGCTGCAAAGGGCGGAGCCAACTCAATATTGAACCCTACGGACTAAGACTGGGATGCCATTAAAGTTCATGTGCGTGTAAAGGCAGGCGTCCCAATACTTTTGATAATATAGTGTATTGAGATTTGATTTGCTTGGCTGTCTGGGGGGAGAAGCTGATCCCCCAAAACTGTCAGTTATTGAGAAATGGCGGCAAACCGGTGAAAAGTCATCGCTACATTGTATCAGTATGAAGTTCATATGTGTCAGTTCACTTTAAAGTGGTAATAAACCCAAAAACAAACATTTATTATATTGCAGGGGGGCTGGAGAGAGCACAAGAGGGCTGGAGAGAGCACATGGGGGGTTGGAGAGAGGACAGGGGGGCTGGAGAGAGGACGGGGGGCTGGAGAGAGCACAGGGGGGCTGGAGAGAGGACAGGAGGGCAGGAGAGAGCACAGGGGGGGCTAGAGAGAGCACAGTGGGGCTGGAGAGAGCACAAGGGGCTAGAGAGAGCACAGGGGGGCTGGAGAGAGCACAGGGAGGCTAGAGAGAGCACAAGGGGGCTGGGGAGAGCACAGGGGGGCTAGAGAGAGCACAAGGGGGCTGGGGAGAGCACAGGGGGGCTGGAGAGAGCACATGGGGGGTTGGAGAGAGCACATGGGGGGTTGGAGAGAGGACAGGGGGGCTGGAGAGAGGACGGGGGGCTGGAGAGAGGACAGGGGGGCTGGAGAGAGGACAGGAGGGCAGGAGAGAGCACAGGAGAGCTGGAGAGAGCACAGGAGAGCTGGAGAGAGCACAGGGGAGCTGGGGAGAGCACAGGGGGGGCTAGAGAGAGCACAGTGGGGCTGGAGAGAGCACAAGGGGCTAGAGAGAGCACAGGGGGGCTGGAGAGAGCACAGGGGGGGCTGGAGAGAGCACAGGGGGGCTAGAGAGAGCACAAGGGGGCTGGGGAGAGCACAGGGGGGCTGGAGAGTGTACAGGGGGCTGCAGAGAGGACAGGGGGGTTTGAGAGAGCACAGGGGGCTAGAGAGAGCACAGGGGGGCTGGAGAGAGCACAGGGGGGCTGGGGAGAGCACAGGGGGACTGGAGAGAGCACATGGGAGGTGGAGAGAGCACAGGGGGGCTTGGGAGAGGACAGGGGGCTGGAGAGAGGACAGGAGGGCAGGAGAGAGTACAGTGGGACTGGAGAGAGCACAGGGGGGCTGGCGGGAGCACAGGGGGGCTGGCGAGAGCACAGGGGCGCTGGAGAGTGTACAGGGGCTGGAGAGAGCACAGGGGGGCTGGAGAGAGCACAGGGGGGCTGGAGAGAGCACAGGGGGGGGCTGGAGAGAGCACATGGGAGCTGGAGAGAGCACAGGGGGGGCTTGGGAGAGTACGGGGGGCTGGAGAGAGGACAGTGGGGCTGGAGAGAATACAGTGGGGCTGGAGAGAGCACAGTGGGGCTAGAGAGAGCACAGGGGGGCTGGAGAGAGCACAGGGGGGCTGGAGAGCGTACAGGGGGCTGCAGAGAGGACAGGGGGGCTGGAGACAGCACAGGGGGGCTGGAGACAGCACAGGGGGGCTAGAGAGAGCACAGGGGGGCTAGAGAGAGCACAGGGGGCTGGAGAGAGCACAGGGGGCTGGAGAGAGCACAGGGGGGCTGGGGAGAGCACAGGGGGGCTTAGGAGAGCACAGGGGACAGGAGAGAGCACAGGGGGGGCGTGGGAGAGGACAGGGGGGCTGAAGAGAGGACAGGAGGGCAGGAGAGAGGACAGGAGGGCAGGAGAGAGTACAGTGGGACTGGAGAGAGCACATGGGAGGTGGAGAGAGCACAGGGGGGCTTGGGAGAGGACAGGGGGCTGGAGAGAGGACAGGAGGGCAGAAGAGAGTACAGTGGGACTGGAGAGAGCACAGGGGGGCTGGCGGGAGCACAGGGGGGCTGGCGAGAGCACAGGGGCGCTGGAGAGTGTACAGGGGGCTGGAGAGAGCACAGTGGGGCTGGAGAGAGCACAGGGGGGCTGGAGAAAGCACGGGGGGCTGGAGAGAGCACATGGGAGCTGGAGAGAGCACAGGGGGGCTTGGGAGAGTACGGGGGGCTGGAGAGAGGACAGTGGGGCTGGAGAGAGGACAGTGGGGCTGGAGAGAGTACAGTGGGGCTGGAGAGAGCACAGTGGGGCTAGAGAGAGCACAGGGGGGCTGGAGAGAGCACAGGGGGGCTGGAGAGCGTACAGGGGGCTGCAGAGAGGACAGGGGGGCTGGAGACATCACAGGGGGGCTGGAGACAGCACAGGGGGCTAGAGAGAGCACAGGGGGGCTAGAGAGAGCACAGGGGGCTGGAGAGAGCACAGGGGGGCTGGGGAGAGCACAGGGGGGCTTGGGAGAGCACAGGGGACAGGAGAGAGCACAGGGGGGGCTTGGGAGAGGACAGGGGGCTGGAGAGAGGACAGTGGGGCTGGAGAGAGCACAGTAGGGCTGGAGAGAGCACAGTGGGACTAGAGAGAGCACTGGGGGGCTGGCGAGAGCACAGGGGGGCTGGGGAGAGCACAGGGGGCTGGAGAGAACACAGGGGGGCTGGAGAGAGGACAGGGGGGCTGGAGAGAGGACAGGGGGGCTGGGGAGAGCACATGGGGGCTGGGGAGAGCACGGGGGGCTGGGGAGAGAACGGGGGGCTGGAGAGTGCACAGGGGGGCTTGGGAGAGCACAGGGGGGCTGGAGAGAGCACAGTGGTCATCACTGGAGTGTATGGAGACAGGAAGTGGTGGCAAAGAGGCTGCAGTAGAATAGCGAAAGAACATAAATCCTTCCACACAATAACACGCTCTATGTTGTGTCTTCTCAGCGGATGAAGCGGCGGATGTGGGGCGCAGTGATGATGTAGCAGCTAAAGAAGACGGTGCAGACGGCCTCCCTGTGCAGAACGTGGTATGTATCATTATACACCCGAAATGTTCTATGGGGTCACCGGGACAGTGAGGAGCCTTGTGTCATCAGTCATGGAGCTCCCACACCTCTCCTTGTGTGTGTGCTCTGTGCAGTGACCCCTCGTGTGTGCGCTCTGTGCAGTGACCCCCCCCCCCGTGTGTAAGCTCTGTGAGGTGACCCCTCGTGTGTACGCTCTGTGCAGTGACCCCTCGTGTGTACGCTCTGTGCAGTGACCCCCCGTGTGTACGCTCTGTGTGGTGACCCCCCGTCTGTACGATCTGTGCGGTGACCCCCCGTGTGTACGATCTGTGCGGTGACCCCCCATGTGTACGCTCTGTGCGGTGACCCCCCGTGTGTACGTGCGGTGACCCCCCGTGTGTACGCTCTGTGTGGTGACCTGTCGCTATTAATGCCCATCCCCCTTTCTCTGTCACAGAAGGTGGAAGCTCCGGAGGAGGAGGTCGGTGACAAGCTGGATGCTGATCAGATGCGCTCGCTGCTCGATTATAAGGTGATCACACAGATTATTATTACTTTGTACATTCACATCAGTCCCCGCCCCCGAGGAGCTGACATTCATCCATACACATAGTAGAGCCAATTCTCCTCCCAGCATGTCTATGGAGTGTGGGAGGAAACCCACGCAGGTGCAGGGAGAACATGCAGGTGGCGCCGTGGTTGGGATTCGAACCAGCGACCCTGGATAAAAGAACTGTCTGTGCTGCCCTCTGCAGGGCAGCCGCATTCTCGCCTTCATCCTCCCATGGCCCATACAGCCTTTCTTCTTCTGCAGGATGCTGGCAGGGGGCAGGCTTTTCTACTCAGACTGTGGTTGCTTTCTAAAAAAAACCAAAGGGACCTCTGCAGAGAGACCGCTGCTTACAAGTAAAGAATGCACAGGATTTTTCCTGCCGCATGCTGGTAGGGGACAGACCTTTCTACTCAGGCTGTGGATGCTTTATAAGGCAACAGAGAGAGCTCTGCCCACAGAGAGCAGGAGTCCTCCTTCTTCAGCATGCTGGTTAGGAACAGGCTTTTCTGCTCAGGCTGTGGCTGCTTTATAAAGAAACCAAAAAGGGACCTTTGCAGAGAGACCACTGCTTCCACGCACAGGGGTCCTTCTCCTGCATAATGCTGGCAGGGTACAGGCTAGACATGTGCAATTCGTTTCGTTCCGAATTAGTTTTTTAGCGAATTTCAACACATTAAGAAATATCCGAATGAAGGAAAACCAGTTTTCGAATTTACGAATATCCTGAAAAATTCTATAAATTCGTAAATTCAAAATTAGAAAAAACTGTAAAATTCGAAATCCGTAAATTTGAAAATTCAGAATTATTGCAATTCGAAATTCGGAAATCCGGAAATGAAAAAAATCCAAAAATAAGAACAAAAATCCGAAAATTCCAAAACCCCAAAATTCAAAAATCTGACATAGTAACTAATAATAATTTAACTATTACTAACGTTTTGTTCCGAATTCGTTTTTTTAGCGAATTTCGGCAAATCAGTTCATTCGGAAATATCAGAATCAACAAAAGAATTTTTCAGATTATTCCAAAATCCGGAAATTCGAAAAATCCGAAAATTGGAACAGAAATTCAAAGAACGAAAATCCGAAAAGTAAAGGTATTGGAATTTCCTTTCAAATTTGGCTGTTGGTGAACATAACGAATCCGAATTTATCCGAAGTTACGAATTTATCCGAAATAACGAATGCCGCATCTAAACCAACGAAATGGAACTAATTAATAATGATAAATAACAATAATAATAATAAAATCTTTATATTATTATTATTTATTAATTTGTTCCGTTCCATTTGTTTAGATGCGGCATTCGTTACTTCGGATAATTTGTAACTTCAGATAAATTCGTATTCCTTACGTTCACCAACAGCCAAATTTGAAAGGAAATTCCAATACTTATAATTTAATAATTAGTTATTATTTTGAATTTTCGTTCTTTAGAATCTTCGGATTTTCAAATTTACAGATTTACGAATTTTCTAATTTATGAATTTCCGGATTTTTGAATTTACAAATTTTTGAATTTCGAATTCACGGATTTACGAATTTACAAATCTACAAATTTACGAATTTTCAAATTCTCGAATTTTCAAATTTACTAACTTTCGAATTTTCGATTTTTCGAATTTCTGGATTTTCAAAATTTCGAATTTACGAATTTCGATCATAACGAATAACCCAAAAAACGAAAAAAAAAAAAACACATGAAACAAAAACAAAAACAAACAACATTTTTTGGCACTGCACATGTCTAGTACAGGCTTTTCTACTTTCTGAAGAAACCTAAGGGACCTTTGCAGAGAGACCACTGCTTCCACTCAGTTCACAGGGGTCCTTCTTCTGCAGGGTTCAGGCTTTTCTACTCTCTGTAAAGAAAATGAAGTGTATCTCTTTGCACACCGTGGGGGGGGGGGGTTCTTGATGCACCCAGAACGTATTTTGCTGATTTAATCTGGAAGTTGAGTCGATCGTTCAGATTTCAGGAGATGAAGACGGATCTCAGACTCGGTTCAGCCCCTGACAATCCAATCTTTTCTTCCTAATTCCATTTTTGCAGGTTAGGGCGCGGTGGGCGGGGTTTGTCGCGGTGAATTCTCGCTCTGACTCTTCGAGGGATCGCCGATTAAATTTAAACCCCCCCCCTGATGGAAGTTCGAGGAAGAATCCGTTTTCATTTCTTGTTAGACAAATTCCAGCGGACGCCATGGTAACCGAACCAGCGGGGGGATTTCTGCTGCCAACCTTCGATGGCCGGTGTGCAGAGTCTCCACTGGATTGGCGCGGTGTACGCGGCGGCGGGTCGTGAAATGTTGGAGAGCGGTGAGCCGTGCCGCGATCGCTTGTCAGAGCCGGACCTGGGCCGGGTTTTTTCGGGGAGACATTCCTCGCGCTGCTGTCGGGTCGCCGGGCAAATAATTCAACAGGAGAACGCGATTTTCCTTTTCTTCGGTTGTTTAACGCCTGCGGGGAACGCACAATCTGCGGTTTTAAAATGGCGTGCAAACCTGATGTGACGCGCGTCGCCCTCTTTCACCATCGGCCTCCCCCAATCTCCTCTCCCCGTCCTGCTGGGGCCGGATTATTGTCCTTCAGATGGGGGCGGGGCTGTAGCCAGCGGGAGTAGAAAAGGTCCCGGCATCAGTGGGAGGAAACAATCCTCGTCTATGGTGTCCCACTCCCACTGATACCAATGATGAGGCACTATTCCTCCCACTGATACCAATGATGGGGCACTATTCCTCCCACTGATACCAATGATGGGACACTATTCCTCCCACTGACACCAATGATGGGACACTATTCCTCCCACTGACACCAATGATGGGGCACTATTCCTCCCACTGATACCAATGATGGGACACTATTCCTCCCACTGATACCAATGATGGGACACTATTCCTCCCACTGATACCAATGATGGGACACTATTCCTCCCACTGATACCAATGATGGGGCACTATTCCTCCCACTGACACCAATGATGGGACACTATTCCTCCTACTGATACCAATGATGGGACACTATTCCTCCCACTGATACCAATGATGGGGCACTATTCCTCCCACTGATACCAATGATGGGACACTATTCCTCCCACTGATACCAATGATGGGGCACTATTCCTCCCACTGACACCAATGATGGGGCACTATTCCTCCCACTGATACCAATGATGGGACACTATTCCTCCCACTGATACCAATGATGGGGCACTATTCCTCCCACTGATACCAATGATGGGACACTATTCCTCCCACTGATACCAATGATGGGACACTATTCCTCCCACTGACACCAATGATGGGACACTATTCCTCCCACTGACACCAATGATGGGACACTATTCCTCCTACTGATACCAATGATGGGACACTATTCCTCCTACTGATACCAATGATGGGACACTATTCCTCCCACTGATACCAATGATGGGACACTATTCCTCCCACTGATACCAATGATGGGGCACTATTCCTCCCACTGATACCAATGATGGGGCACTATTCCTCCCACTGATACCAATGATGGGACACTATTCCTCCTACTGATACCAATGATGGGACACTATTCCTCCCACTGATACCAATGATGGGACACTATTCCTCCTACTGATACCAATGATGGGACACTATTCTTCCCACTGATACCAATGATGGGACACTATTCCTCCTACTGATACCAATGATGGGACACTATTCCTCCCACTGACACCAATGATGGGGCACTATTCCTCCCACTGATACCAATGATGGGGCACTATTCCTCCCACTGACACCAATGATTGAGCACTATTACTCCTCCTACTGACCACAGGCACCATGTAATTATTTTAGAAATAAGAAATAGAATGGTCAAGGAACAAATCCGAGGTCAATGGCAAGCAGCAATCAAGAGTAGTCAAGGGGGCGTGGCCTGACCTGGCATGAAGATGGCTGCTTAGTTCTTCAGCTCCTGCTCTCACACGACCTGAACCCTGCCTAACGGAGGATCAATCGACCCAAAATTGAGCTAAATTATGGGGACTGCCTCCCGGAATACATCCACCTCACGTTCCCGCTCCCCGAGGGAGCAAGCGGACAACACTGGACATAATATCCCTGAGATGTTCAGAACGAACAGGGGAAACATGGCGCCCTCCCGCCAGAGGAGCTCACAGGCCGCAACTTCCTCACAACAGGGAGCGCCGTCCCTCACACTCCCTGTCAGCCTGACGACTGAGAATGCAGCGGAGGAACAAACTCATCTCCCCCAGTTAAACATTAATGATCTGCGGATGATTGCGGCAGATATAAAGGACACCCTTGCTGCCGCCATTTCGGAGCTACGCCTGGATCTGCGCACCTTAACTGACAGAGTCGCGGCAACGGAACAAACGGCCGAACAACAAGACTTACAATTGCGCAAGACTACCCGCCATGTCGATACCCATACTCTTCAGATGAGAGACATGCAGAGGCATATCGAGGACCTCGATAATAGGGGTAGGAGACATAATTTAAGGATCAGGGGGCTCCCTGAGTCAATTGAGGGGGAACATCTGACGCCCTCCGTCACTAGCTTGTTTAACGGTATCCTTCACAGACCTCTCCAGACACCAGTCGACTTTGAGAGGATTCACCGCGCATTAAGACCCAAAGGAAGGGACACAGATCCACCCAGGGATATAATCTGCTGCCTGACTGACTATAAGATAAAGGAAGACATCCTCAGACAGGCCAGAAGCATCCCTCAAATAATTCATGAAGGGAAATCAGTACAAATATTTCAAGATCTCTCAGGCATAACTCTTCAACACCGCAGAGATCTGAAACCTCTACTGGACACACTTCGCTCCAAAGGAATCACATACAAATGGAAGTTTCCTTTCTGTTTAGCAGCCACCTCGCAGGGTCGCACTGCATTTCTTAAAGTGCCTGAGGACCTTCCCTACTTTTGTGAGGCGCTCAACATTCCGCTAGTGGAAGTACCTAACTGGTATGCGGAATTTCGCCGCTCTGCACTGCGCAGGGATCGCCCCCCCGCAGACCCCATGGAGGTTGTAAACTCAGGGCAACGAAGGAGAAGATCACCGTCTGCCACTGCACACCACGGCACAAACCGCACCCAGCACCGCAACTTTAGGGCATCCGAATCCCCCACCTCAAGAAGAGCCAGACGGGATCGCTGATTCCCTGGGAGGATTCGACAATAGCTTGATAATGCCGCCAAGCCATGTTTTCACTTTTCAGTTGCTTTGTGCGGCTCCTTCGTTATGATCTCCCCCCTCATTACCACTAACTAACTTTCTGATATGAGAAAATGTGAACTGTTGACATTTTGTTTAATGACACTGGGAAAAGGAAGACAGGGAAATTCTATTGGCCGCCCCGCTTCTACCATCGGACTCTGAACGCCTGCGATTTGAACTACGACACCCATGATGCCTCACGCGCACACTCCGGATATGCACACCCACTCTTGTATGGGAAGCGGAAGCCCTACACTCTACGGCCCACCGCTGTAAAAATCCCCGGCTCATCAGCGAATGGCAGCAAGCGCACCACAGCCATTGAGGCTGCCCAGCCTCCGTTCCCGACGCCTTGAAACTCACACCTGGATATGGAGCAGGATGCACGGATTACCGCCCAAACATACTCCGACTACTGTCCTGGATCGCGAAGGTAACCGAACCCTACCACCCCCACCGCGCATAGAAGAACTGCATGCCATCCGAACCTCCAGTGCCAATCTTCCATGGACGACCACCCGCTGACTCCAGGACACCTCCGCTATCCGGACACGGACCCTCCAGACATGGCTGCTCCACATCGTCGGAGCACAAGGTGGACTTTCAGAAGATCTTCCCACACTGAATCCCCGATTTGCTGGCATCCCAGGTATTGGACACTGGCACGGACTCGTCCCCCTCGAGGTACTTGCTATCATATGCAGAGGTTTATGTCTAGAAACCGTCATCCCACACACACTCTATGATTTCCCACACTATTGCAATATGTATTCATCTATTACTCTGATGAGAGATATGCCAGTGGACGGGACAAAAACACTCAAGAGGGTGAACCCTGTACACTTTCTCACCGTCATTAACCCAATGCAATATTTTGCAACAATTCTCTGGATACAGGTATTCCCCAGTTTGTGCCGCATCTTGCACATCTATTTTACTGTTGTTTTACCACATTGAGTATAACTCACTAAATGTTTTTCACATGTTACTTATATTGGGTTTACATGCTCAGGGCATGAGCTAGACAGCCCTGATGGTTACTACCAGAATTGCATGGCGCCTTGGCATTCACGTCCTGGAGCCCCCTCCAGGGCCTTATTCGGGCAGGGAGGGGATTTCAGAGAGGCGACCCTAACGTGCATGGAACCTGATAATATGACTTCCGCTCCTGATACCCACACCTAAGCGACCAAGCACTGTAGTTGTAGTTATGTATTATTCATGCATACCCACACCCTTTCTCCTGCCCACTCAACCTCGCCTCCCACACAAGCTGTGCAGGGATCTGCGACTTGTTCTCACGACTGAATGACAAACAACACTTCCATGCCGTACATAACGCAACCAAGGTTGTGAGAGGGAGGGGGGGGGATGAGGGGAGGGGAAAGGAGGGAATTAAAAAAAAAAAAACAACTAAACACACACACACGAAAAGGGACGGACGGTCCCACACACTCCTCCTTTCTTATAACTCCATGGTCGAGAGATAGCAGGAGATTCAGATTCACATATCTCACGCCATCACAAGCCCTCTTGTGTCTGGTCTACACCAACCCCCACACAGTGGAGGTGCGTTGCACTTACCTGTATCCCACCGATCGATTCTCTTGATTAGAGATAACGGGATAGTAATTCATCCCGGTCACCTCTTCGGTTACCCCGTGGCGCTCTATACATCATAATACAGACTGCCTATAACACATATAGAGCACCAATAACCCATTCCTACCCCCCCTAACCTGTTCTGCCCCACCCAAGCGGAGGACATGGACACTCAACACGCACCCTCAGCCGAGAAGCATACAATCACGTCCCTCAATTTCAAATCCATTAATATACGCGGCCTAAATACCCCCGAAAAGAGATCCCTCCTACTCTCCTCACTGCACAAATCCAACACCCATATTGCTCTTATCCAAGAAACCCACTTTAGATCTGACGCAATCCCCAAATTACAGGACAAACATTTCCCGATAGTTTATCACGCAACCAATGACGAGGCTAAGTCCAAAGGGGTTTGCATCCTAATATCCAAACACTGTCCCCTCAAGGTCTCTAACACCCAAACCGACCCGTGCGGAAGATTCCTATTCATAAAAGGTGACCTTTATGGAAAACAAATCACTATTGCCAACTTGTACGCACCCAATGAACGACAAGTCCCCTTTTTTCGCACCACACTCCAATCACTGATGTCTTTCAGCTCGGGCACACTAATAATCGGAGGGGACTTCAATGTACCCCTCAATCCCTCTCTTGATACGTCCAATGGCCACTCATCTCTTACTTATAGAGCTCTTCGCGCCATCAAAACACTATTTAAAGACCTATTGGTGCACGATACTTGGCGCACACTGCATCCTGATGGTAAGGATTTCACCTTTTATTCCCCACCACATTCTAAATATACCCGCATAGATTATTTCTTTCTCTCTCAAAATGACCTCCCCCTACTAAAGACGACTAATATCGAACCAATGGTCCTATCAGATCACAACCCTATAACTTTGACCCTACACATGCCCACCACGAGGACACGTTCCCAAATATGGAGACTGGACAACTCCCTACTTACGGATACAGCACTCGTCAGTACGATCTCCCAACAGCTTACCAACTACTTCACTGAAAATGGAATAGGTGACACATCACATGAAACAGTCTGGGCTGCACACAAGTGCGTCATAAGAGGCATGTTCATATCTATGGCTGCACAACGACACAAACTCAGAAAAGCTAAACTAGACGAACTGTCTAACCGCATCACTAAGTTGGAACAAAAACACAAACAATCCTTAGCATCTGAAGCACTCGCAGAACTGACTCGAGCCAGAAATGAGCTTTTAGAAGTACTACACACACTTGTTAAGCGTAAATACACATTGCAACGAAAATGCTTCTATGAGTTTGGTGACAAGTCAGGGAAACTTCTAGCCAGAGCCCTACAGACTAAGAAAGCTGCCCATACTATCCACTCGATTACAGACCCAACTGGTAGGACCTTTGCCTCATCTGAGGATATTGCTAAACAATTTGTACATTACTATACAGACTTATACAACCTACGTTCCCCGCAAACGACCGCGGCCACCACCGACAGAAAGGAAGCAATCAGCAAATTCCTTTCCCAATATGCCCCTAACTCCCTCTCAACGGAGGATTCCGCATCACTAGATTCCCCACTGTCTTCAGACGAACTCATATTAGCCCTGAAACAAATGAAACCAGGTAAAAGTCCCGGCCCAGATGGACTCACGGTGGGGTACTACAGATCTTTCTCTGACATTTTAATCCCGCCACTCGTCAAGGCATTTAATAGTTTCGATCCCTCTAATGTAGCCTCGAAGGACATCCTAGGTGCCCACATCACCCTCATCCCCAAACCAGGCAAAGACACGACCCTGGTCCCCAACTATCGCCCAATCTCCCTACTTAATGTAGACGTTAAAGTTTATGCCAAAGCTATTGCCAACCGACTCCTACCACTAATCCCCAAATTAGTCTCTACAGATCAGGTCGGTTTCGTTCCCGGTAGGGAAGCTCGAGACAACACCACCAAAGCATTGAACATCCATCATTGGCTAACCACAACAAAATCACGCGGCTTCTTCCTGTCCCTGGATGCGGAGAAGGCGTTCGACAGGGTAGCTTGGGACTTTATGGAGGCAACCTTATCCTCTACGGGCCTCCCACCGCATTTCATTAGAATGATAATGGCCCTTTACACAACACCCACAGCTAAAGTGAGAGTGAATGGGCACCTGTCGGACGCCTTCTCCATATCCAATGGCACTAGACAGGGTTGCCCCCTGTCCCCTTTGATCTTTATTCTTACTATGGAACCCCTCCTACGCAGACTTAGACAAAACCCAGACATTAAGGGAGTAGAGATTAATCATAAGCAATTTAAAGTAGCCGCATATGCGGATGACGTCTTACTATTCCTTACTGACCCAATTACGACCATTCCCAATCTCCTCAAAGACTTTGAAACCTTCAAATCCCTCACAAACCTAAAAATAAACTTCTCCAAATCAAAAGCCCTTAACATCTCTTTACCTAACGACCTCGTCACGCTATGCAAACAAAACTTTCCATTTAGCTGGGAACCCAAAGACATTACATACCTAGGCATTAAATTACCTTCCAAACTGACAGATATCTTTAGCCTAAATTTCTCACCCATCCTACAAACCCTCCAAAACGACCTACATAACTGGAATATGAGACCCTTTTCTTGGTTTGGCAGAGCAGCGGTCTTAAAAATGAACGTGCTACCTAGATTGCTTTACCTATTTCAAACTATACCCATACACATTCCTATATCCTTTTTTTCCACACTCAAAAAGCTATGTAGAAATTTTATATGGTCCTCCAAACAACCTAGATTAAAATGGACTAGACTGACGACTCCCAAATCGCTGGGGGGTCTTCAAATACCGGACATACAAAAATATTATTGGGTCTGTCACCTCTCCAGAATTGTCGATTGGCACACTAACGACACCAATAAAGACTGGGTATTTATCGAAAACGCATTCTCCCCCATACCGGTGAGACTCCTACCATGGATCGATCAAAAGAAAATACCGATAGAAATCTCACTACACCCACTCATTAACCCCACGCTGAAAAACTTTGCGGCAGCTAGCATAGTGCTCCCATTGAGACCCACTCCTGGCCCTATGACACCCCTGGAGAATAACCCAGACTTTGAACCCGGAATACGCCTACGCATCCCCTCATCAGACCCGCATAGACCCAGACTCAAAATACAACAGCTGTTCCACCAAAAATCTCTCATGACATTCCAGGCCTTGACCACCGCATTCCCAGACTACCACATCCCATTTTACAAATATTTACAAATACGTCACTTTATTCATGGCCTCAAGCCCACCGCAGACTTACACAGGGAACTTACACCCTTTGAACTCTTGTGCACTGCTCAAGAACCCCAAAGACATCTCATATCATCCATATATGCACTGCTATTTTCCAATCAAGACCTTAAACAAGACAAACTAGTCAGACAATGGGAACAAGATTTGAATTTAGATCTCACCACCGCGGACTGGACACATATTCACAATCACATGCATAAAGGCTCCCTCAACACCTCTACCCAGGAAAACAGATATAAAATCTTTGCGAAGTGGTATAGGACTCCTGACAAAATTCACAAATTCCAACCTACTATTCCTCCACTCTGTTGGCGTTGTAACGCAACCAAAGGTACACTACTACATATATGGTGGGAATGCCCACTCATTCAAAATTACTGGGCTGAAGTTCACCGCTTGATCATTCAAATAACAACATACTCCCCTGACTTCACCCCTGCTCAATATTTACTTCATCACACCTCGCTCCCACAAAGAACTTATAAAAAATCCCTGGTTTTACACCTCATCAATGCGGCCAATCTATGTATCCCAGTACTTTGGAGAAGCACCTCTCCCCCCACTGTTCAAGATTGGATTCGGAGGGTAGATAGATTGGCTGAAATGGAGAACCTTATCCATCAATCCTCCGACACTCCGTCCAAATACAAACACATTTGGGCGTGCTGGTTTCATTTTAAATCAACCATTGCCGAGAATTACTCAGCTAATTGCCTTCTCCCGGAGCTCGAGGGACGAACGGACACATAAATACCTGAACATATACACCAATAAACATGTACCAGGCTGACAAAACCTCCGTCTCATCCACCCCTCTGCTCCCCCCCTTACCCCTGTTCCACAATCCCCACCATTCTCAAGATTCCTTTGCAATGGCTCCGTACATTGGGAGTCTCCTCTACATCATGAGGAACCTACGAGTATAACGCTGACATGTTTCTATAATAACTACGCCTGTGTTCCCCCTGCTGGGCACAGCTAGATCCCCTTGGGGGTGTCCGGGAGGGGGCGCAGAGCTCATTTGGACGATTACCATCGAACAATATAATTAATGATTACCTATTACAAATCATTATTCACAAAATCCAAGCATACATATCTACAGTGAAAACAATACTGTTGTAGACACCCACAACTCCCCTCTTATGATACACCAGCACTAGCATCTTATAATACAGGGTTAGAGCTCACAATTGCTCTCATGTCAGACTTATTGGTCTTCTCTCCCTTCTGATACTAATCGGCGAATACCGCTGATACAAATGTTGATATTATGATCCATATTGTAATGCTTTATCCCTTTGGATTTACTTGTTTTACTCATCTTATGTATTCTTAAGACATGTACCTCTGTAACTCCTGCTGTAATATTGTGGAAACTCAATAAAAAGTCTTTAACAAAAAAATCAAGAGTAGTCAAATAGGTTTCCAGGTAGATCACACACTAGCACAGGAACAAGGGGGGGCTGAAGATAATCCAGCAATTTGGCAGTGTCTGGGCTGGGCTTATTTAGGGAAGTTTGAGGTCACTTCCTGTGCACCTCCTGGGCATTTTCCCGCCTTTTTCCATCAGGTTGACGTCACTTCCTGTGCGCCTCCTGGGTATTTTCCCGCCTTTTTCCATCGGGTTGATGTCACTTCCTGTGCGCCTCCTGGGAATTTTCCCGCCTTTTTCCATCAGGTTGATGTCACTTCCTGTGCGCCTCCTGGGCATTTTTCCGCCCTTTTCCATCAAGTCTTCTGCACAGGTGCGGGTTGGCGCCCTGAGGCGTCTTTGGCACATGCTCAGTTGGCACGGATTTCCTCTTGCAGCAACGCACCATTGGTGCATGTGTAGCAGGCCCTGGACTCTTACACCAAGTCCATCTACAGTATGTACTGTCACATGCGCACGAGCATTAGCTGCACAAAAACTGATTCCCTGACAGATAGTTTTGGGAAACGTTGCCACTTTGGTGAAACACATTGGAGTCAATATGGAAGGCGAAGCCTTCCAATGCAGGGATCTACTGTTGGGAGGGAGATGAGTGGAATCAGCTCTACCCTTCTCCAAGATGGCTGCCAAAGCTCACTGGGAGATCCTAGTGATGTCACAGATGATGTCATAGGCTTGTAGTTGGTGTTTGGTGGGGCTGGATGGACACAAAGCAGATTTTGATTTAGGTAAATATAAACTGTTACTTATTCCTTTGAGGTGATGAATCTTTAGTGAAAAGTGACCTAGTTGTGGTCTTAGGCTGAGGCCTCTCTAAAATTGGTGGCCGAACCGCTCAAGAGATAATCAGTTTTTTGAGTATAAACCTAGGAGAGCCGGGTGAAGATGGTCAGATAGCTTGATGTTGATATGAAATGTTCACTGAATATAGCATGTCCAACGCATTTCTAGAGAATGGTCCCCTCTTCTTCTTCTGGGTTTTATATGTTTCTTGAGGATTACAGGAGCCTCCTACAAACTATCCTGGACCTACATCTGCATTTGGAAATCACAATTTCGAGTATAAAGTTATGAGCTTCTGGGTCAGATAGCTTGATAATGGTATGAAATATTTATTGAATACTGTATGGCTGGCGTGTTTTGGAAGAAGGGTCTCCAACTTCTTCAGGGTGTTAAATGTTCCCTTAGGGTTTACAGAAGCCTCCTTCAAACTATCCTGGGTCAGATGATCACATAGCTTGATAATGGAATGAAATGTTTATTAAATACAACATGGCTTTGGGAGAAGGGTCTCCTCCTTCTTTGAGGATTTAAATGGTTCCTGAGGGTTACGGAAACCTCCTTTAATATATCCTGGACCTGCGTCTGCATTGTGTTACATTGGAAACTCCGTTCTGGAGTATAAAGTTATGAGCGCTGTGTTTGGGGGGGGGGTCCACCTACTTCAAGGCTGAAAAAAGAAAGACAGATAAACGATACATACAATGTGGTATTTGACCAACTACTATATGGTCAACATGTTTTAGGAAACAGGTCCCCCCCCCCATCTTTTGGGTTTTAAATGGTTGAAGGAGGAAGATGTGATAATAGGAAGTAAAGGTGTGGTGAGGAGTGAAGCTGCAGTAATTGGGATCAGAGATGGTAGTGATGGTAGGGAGTGAAGATGTGATAGTAAAAAGTAAAGTGTGGTGGTGGGGAGTGAAACTCTGATGTGGGGGGGGGGGGGGGATGCGGTAGCTTTATTATTACCAGAATATTTTTTCTCATATTTTGTGCCTTTGTGATTTCTGCTGACACTTCCCCCTCCCCACCAATGTGCAGAATGAAGAGGTTCGGTACATAGAGAATGAGTTGGAGACCTACAAACACAAATATGCAGAACTGCAGAACTTCACCCGAAACCTCATCCTGGCCATCAGATCCAATGACATCGACCAGCAGCAGGTAGGTTGGAGCCTCTGTTCTGCCTGGACATTTTCCTTTACCTCTCCTTCTCAGATTTCCTCCTCTACCTGGTCTGCCTGGAAATACTCCTACCCGGACTCTAGCCAGAACTTTCTTCTCTGGCTGTTTTTGTGTTAACTCTCTCCTTTGTCCATCCTGCCCGGACTTGCTTCTCTGCCGATCTTGCTTTCCTCAGCCTGTCCTGATGTAATTTCTTTCTCTGCCTGTCCTGCCTAGACTTTCTCCTCTGTCCATCCTGCCCAGACTTCCTTTACTGCCTACCTTAACTGAACTTCTTCCGCTGCCTGTCTTGCCCTGACTTCCTCTTCTGTTTGTCCTACCTGGACTTCTTTTGCCTGTCCTGCTTTACATTCCTCCCCTGCCTTGTCCTCTCTGGACGTCCTCCTCTCACTGCCCTCTCTGGATGTCCTCCTCTCACTGCCCTCTCTGGATGTCCTCCTCTCACTGCCCTCTCTGGACTTCTTCCTCTCCCTGCCCTCTCTGGACTTCTTCCTCTCCCTGCCCTCTGTGAACTTCTTCATCTCCCTGCCCTCTCTGAACTTCTTCCTCTCCCTGCCCTCTCTGGACTTCTTCCTCTCCCTGCCCTCTCTGAACTTCTTCCTCTCCCTGTCGTCTCTGGACTTCTTCCTCTCCCTGTCCTCTCTGGACTTATTCCTCTCCCTGCCCTCTCTGGACTTCTTCCTCTCCCTGCCCTCTCTGGATTTCTTCCTCTCCCTGTCGTCTCTGGACTTCTTCCTCTCCCTGCCCTCTCTGGACTTCTTCTTCTCCCTGATGTCTCTGGGCTTCTTCCTCTCCCTGCCCTCTCTGGACTTCTTCTTCTCCCTGATGTCTCTGGACTTCTTCCTCTCCCTGCCCTCTCTGGACTTCTTCCTCTCCCTGCCCTCTCTGGACTTCTTCCTCTCCCTGCCGTCTCTGGACTTCTTCCTCTCCCTGCCCTCTCTGGATTTCTTCCTCTCCCTGTCGTCTCTAGACTTCTTCCTCTCCCTGCCCTCTCTGGACTTCTTCCTCTCCCTGTTCTCTCTGGACTTCTTCCTCTCCCTGCCCTCTCTGGACTTCTTCCTCTCCCTGCCCTCTCTGGATTTCTTCCTCTCCCTGTCGTCTCTAGACTTCTTCCTCTCCCTGCCCTCTCTGGACTTCTTCCTCTCCCTGCCCTCTCTGGACTTCTTCCTCTCCCTGTTCTCTCTGGACTTCTTCCTCTCCCTGCCCTCTCTGGACTTCTTCCTCTCCCTGCCCTCTCTGGATTTCTTCCTCTCCCTGTCGTCTCTAGACTTCTTCCTCTCCCTGCCCTCTCTGGACTTCTTCCTCTCCCTGCCCTCTCTGGACTTCTTCCTCTCCCTGTCCTCTCTGGACTTCTTCCTCTCCCTGCCCTCTCTGGACTTCTTCCTCTCCCTGCCCTCTATGGATTTCTTCCTCTCCCTGCCCTCTCTGGACTTCTTCTTCTCCCTGATGTCTCTGGGCTTCTTCCTCTCCATGCCCTCTCTGGACTTCTTCCTCTCCCTGCCCTCTCTGGACTTCTTCCTCTCCCTGTCCTCTCTGGACTTCTTCCTCTCCCTGCCTTCTCTGAACTTCTTCCTCTCCCTGCCCTCTCTGATCTTCTTCCTCCCCCTGCCCTCTCTAATCTTCTTCCTTTCCCTGCCCTCTCTGGACTTCTTCCTCTCCCTGCCCTCTCTGAACTTCTTCCTCTCCCTGCCCTCTCTGATCTTCTTCCTCTCCCTGCCCTCTCTGATCTTCATCCTCTCCCTGTCCTCTCTGGACTTCTTCTTCTCCCTGATGTCTCTGGACTTCTTCCTCTCCCAGCCCTCTCTGGACTTCTTCCTCTCCCTGCCCTCTCTGGACTTCTTCCTTTCCCTGCCCTCTCTGACCTTCTTCCTCTCCCTGCCCTCTCTGAACTTCTTCCTCTCCCTGCCCTCTCTGATCTTCTTCCTCTCCCTGTCCTCTCTGGACTTCTTCCTCTCCCTGCCCTCTCTGGACTTCTTCCTCTCCCTGTCCTCTCTGATCTTCTTCCTCTCCCTGCCCTCTCTGATCTTCTTCCTCTCCCTGCCCTCTCTGGATGTCCTCCTCTCCCTGCCCTCTCTGGACTTCTTCCTCTCCCTGCCCTCTCTGGACTTCTTCCTCTCCCTGCCCTCTCTGGACTTCTTCCTCTCCCTGCCCTCTCTGATCTTTTTCCTCTCCCTGCCCTCTCTGGATGTCCTCCTCTCCCTGCCCTCTCTGGACTTCTTTCTCTCCCTGCCCTCTCTGACCTTCTTCCTCTCCCTGCCCTCTCTGAACTTCTTCCTCTCCCTGCCCTCTCTGATCTTCTTCCTCTCCCTGTCCTCTCTGGACTTCTTCCTCTCCCTGCCCTCTCTGGACTTCTTCCTCTCCCTGCCCTCTCTGATCTTCTTCCTCTCCCTGTCCTCTCTGGACTTCTTCCTCTCCCTGCCCTCTCTGTACTTCTTCCTCTCCCTGCCCTCTCTGGACTTCTTCCTCTCCCTGCCCTCTCTGGACTTCTTCCTCTCCCTGCCCTCTTTGATCTTCTTCCTCTCCCTGTCATCTCTGGACTTCTTCCTCTCCCTGCCCTCTCTGGACTTCTTCCTCTCCCTGCCATCTCTGGACTTCTCCCTCTCCTCGTCCTCTCTGATCTTCTTCCTCTCCCTGTCGTCTCTGGATTTCTTCCTCTCCCTGTCCTCTCTGGACTTCTCCCTCTCCCTGCCCTCTCTGGACTTCTTCCTCTAGTATATGATGTACATCAGCTGTGTGAAGTACTGTATTATGGCATCCTCCATGTTTCTGTCATGTGATGCATACTTTGTAGTGATTAATGTTGTGGATATAACTTTATTTGTCTCCCCCAGACACTCCTGAGCGATCCTCCGGTAGATTTGGATGATATGGATTACAGCCACACATCTCCCGAACATGACGATACCTCATACAGCATGTCCTCCGTGTCCGAGAAGAACAACCCAGACAGTGTCTGAAGACGCCACCGCAATGCCCGGACTTCATCAGCACCATTTTGATGACCTCATCGCGACGGATCTCTGAGACTCATTCTGATGACCTCAGCATGGTGGATCTCTGAGACTCATTCTAATGACTTCATCGTGGCAGATCTCTGAGAGTCATTCTGATGACCTCATTCCGGTGGATCTCTGAAACTCATTCTGATGACCTTATCGCGATGGATCTCTGAGACTCATTCTGATGACCTCATCGTGGCAGATCTCTGAGAGTCATTCTGATGACCCCATTGCGGTGGATCTCTGAGACTCATTCTGATGGCCTCATCGTGGTGGATCTCTGAAACTCATTCTGATGACCTTATTGCGATGGATCTCTGAGACTCATTCTGATGACCTCATCAAGGTGGATCTCTGAAACTCATTCTGATGACCTCATTGCGGGGGATCTCTGAAACTCATTCTGATGACCTCATTGCGGTGGATCTCTGAGACTCATTCTGATGACCTCAGGGTGGCAGATCTCTGAGGCTCGTTCTAATGACCTCATCGAGGCGGATCTCTGAGGCTCGTTCTGATGAACTCATTGCAGCGGATCTCTACGATTCATTCTGATAACTTCATTGTGATGGATCTCTGAAACTCATTCTGATGACCTCATCGTGGTGGATCTCTGAGAATCGTTCTGATGACCTCATCGCTGCGGATCTATTAGATTCATTCTGATGACCTCATTGTGACGGATATCTGAGACTCATTCTGATGACCTCACAGCGGCGGATCTCCGAGACTCGATAAACTGACGGACTTTACAGTAAAACAAAGCCTAACTTATTTTCATCAGACGGAAATAGAATATATTTTGCATCCCAAAAATAAATATTTCTGCTTCACAGAGTGAATAAATGATGTTACAGTGTGAACGGCGGTCTGTACTCCTCTCTTATGATTGGATGTAACTGGTCGGGGGTTGGGACCTGTCAAGAGCCACAGCACTCCAGCAACTCTGTAGCAGCTTCGGATATCTCTGCTTTTTATCTCCAGTGATTGGTAGCCGGACACAGAGTTGCGGTTGTCACTGACTGCAATAGTTCTGTGGGCCGCTACAAATCTCTGGGGCGCTAAAAGCCGGCAATTCTGTTGTAGTTTTAAACGCTGCTAAAAGTCAAATGCATTTAGCAGCTTGAAATTTCTGCCACAACGACTTTATTAGCTGCAATCTTTTTATTATTTTTTTTTAGAACAACAAATCCTTAGGGAAGAGCGATATTGTAGCTGCTACACAGTTGACGTGTTACATTGACCTACAAGGGGAGCACAAGGTGGTCGGACATCATTCTTCTTATCGGATTGTCTCCAGATCCCCCAACCAAATCCCGATTGAAACCCAGACATCTAACATGACCTATAGAGAGTCAGCGCAGTACATAATGGGACATAGGAAGAGGGGAGGGAGCCTGATCCCCGACTTGGTACAAAATCGTTGATTTGCTTATCATATACAGTGGGGGAAATAATGATTGTCTCCCCTGTAGATAGTTACATAGTTACATAGTAGGTGAGGTCGAAAAAAGATACAAGTCCATCAAGTCCAACCTATGTGTGTGATTATGTGTCAGTATTACATTACATATCCCTGTATGTTGCGGTCATTCAGGTGCTTATCTAATAGTTTCTTGAAGCTATCAATGTTCCCCGCTGAGACCACCGCCTGTGGAAGGGAATTCCACATCCTTGCCGCTCTTACAGTAAAGAACCCTCTACGTAGTTTAAGGTTAAACCTCTTTTCTTCTAATTTTAATGAGTGGCTGCGAGTCTTGTTAAACTCCCTTCTGCGAAAAAGTTTTACTTCTATTGTGGGGTCACCAGTCCGGTATTTGTATATTGTGGGGTCACCAGTCCGGTATTTGTATATTGTGGGGTCACCAGTCCGGTATTTTATATTGTGGGGTCACCAGTCCGGTATTTATATATTGTGGGGTCACCAGTCCGGTATTTATATAATGAAATCATATCCCCTCTCAAGCGTCTCTTCTCCAGAGAGAATAAGTTCAGAGCTCACAACCTTTCCTCATAACTAAGATCCTCCAGACCCTTTATTAGCTTTGTTGCCCTTCTTTGTACTCGCTCCATTTCCAGTACATCCTTCCTGAGGACTGGTGCCCAGAACTGGACAGCATACTCCAGGTGCGGCCGGACCAGAGTCTTGTAGAGCGGGAGAATTATTGTTTTATCTCTGGAGTTGATCCCCCTTTTTAATGCCAATATTCTGTTTGCTTTGTTAGCAGTAGCTTGGCATTGCATGCCATTGCTGAGCCTATCATCTACTAGGACCCCCAGGTCCTTTTCCATGCTAGAATCCCCCAGAGGTTCTCCCCCCAGTCTATAGATTGCATTCAGATTTTTGCCACCCAAATGCATTATTTTACATTTTTTTACATTGAACCTCATTTGCCATGTAGTTGCCCCTCCCCCATTCATTTGTTCAGATCTTTTTGTAAGGTTTCCACATCCTGCGGAGAAGTTATTGCCCTGCTTAGCTTAGTATCGTCTGCAAATACAGAGATTGAACTGTTTATCCCATCCTCCAGGTCATTTATGAACAAATTAAATAGGATTGGTCCCAGCACAGAACCCTGGGGAACCCCACTACCCACCCCCGACCATTCTGAGTACTCCCCATTTATCACCACCCTCTGAACTCGCCCTTGTAGCCAGTTTTCAATCCATGTACTCACCCTATGGTCCATGCCAACGCACCTTATTTTGTACAGTAAACGTTTATGGGGAACTGTGTCAAATGCTTTTGTAAAATCCAGATACACCACGTCTACGGGCCTTCCTTTATCTAGATGGCAACTCACCTCCTCATAGAAGGTTAATAGATTGGTTTGGCAAGAACGATTCTTCATGAATCCATGCTGATTACTGCTAATGATATCATTCTTATTACTAAAATCTTGTATATAGTCCCTTATCATCCCCTCCAAGAGTTTACATACTATTGATGTTAGGCTAACTGGTCTGTAATTCCCAGGGATGTATTTTGGGCCCTTTTTAAATATAGGTGCTACATTGGCTTTTCTCCAATCAGCTGGTACCATTCCAGTCAGTAGACTGTCTGTAAAAATTAGGAACAGCGGTCTGGCAATCACTTGACTGAGTTCCCTAAGTACCCTCGGATGCAAGCCATCTGGTCCCGGTGATTTATTAATGTTAAGTTTCTCAAGTCTAATTTTAATTCTGTCCTCTGTTAACCATGGAGGTGCTTCCTGTGTTGTGTCATGAGGATAAACACTGCAGTTTTGGTTACTGAAGCCCCCCGATTCACTCGTGAAGACTGAGGAGAAGAATAAATTCAATACCTTCGCCATCTCCCCATCCTTTGTAACCAGATGTCCTTCCTCATTCTTTATGGGGCCAAATATGGTCTGCCCCCCCCTGTTTTACTGATTGTGTATGTTTGCCAACTTACATAGAAATGAAGGGTCTATAATTTTTATCATAGGTGTATTTTATATGATAGAGACAGAATATCAACCAAAAAAAAACAGAAAAAAAACACATGATAGGAATGTTATAAATGGAGGTGCAGTTCAGTGAGTAAAATAAGTATTTGATCCCCAACCAACCAACAATAATTCTGCCCCCCACAGACTGGCTAAAGTAGGTGCTCATGTGGTATATATATGGAGTGTATAGAGAGTGTATATAATATATATGGAGTATATAGAGAGTGTATATAGTATATATGGGTGGTATATATGGAGTATACACAGAGACTACAGTAGGTGCTCATGTGGTATATATATGGGGTATATAGAGAGTGTATATAGTATATATGGGGGGTATATATGGAGTATACACAGAGACTACAGTAGGTGCTCATGTGGTATATATATGGAGTATATAGAGAGTGTATATAGTATATATGGGGGGTATATATGGAGTATATAGAGAGTGTATATAGTATATATGGAGTATATAGAGAGTGTATATAGTATATATGGGGGGTATATATGGAGTATATAGAGAGTGTATATAGTATATATGGAGTATATAGAGAGTGTATATAGTATATATGGGGGGTATATATGGAGTATATAGAGAGTGTATATAGTATATATGGAGTATATAGAGAGTGTATATAGTATATATGGGGGTATATATGGAGTATACACAGACACTACAGTAGGTGCTCATGTGGTACACAGATTAGTCCTGTCAATGTAAGAAGGTTCTCCTAACGACAACTCGTTATGTGTATAAAAGACACCTGTCCACAGAATCTCTTTCTTCCATTCAATCCTCACCATCATGGGGAAGACCAAAGATCTGTCAGAGGATGTCAGGGAGAAGATTGTAGACCTGCACAAGGCTGGAATGGGCTACAAGACCATCAGCAAGAAGCTTGGTGAGAAGAAGACAACTGTTGAAGCGATTTTTCCCAAACGGAAGAAATACAAAAAACCATCAATCGCCCTCAGTCCATGCAAGATTTCCCCTCATGGGGTGAGGATGGTCATGAGAAAAGTGAGGTATCAGCTCAGAACTACACGGGAGGAGCTTGTGAAGGATCTCAAGGCAGTTGGGACCACGGTCAGCAAACAAACCATTGGTAACTCAATACGCCGCCATGACTTGAAATCCTGTAGCACCCACGAGGTCCCCCTCCTGAAGAAGACACATGTACAGGAACGTCTGAAGTTTGCCAATGAACATCTAAATGATTCAGAGAAGAATTGGGAGAAAGTTCTGTGGTCAGAGGAGACCAAAATTGAGCTCTTTGGCATTAACTCGACTCGCCGTGTTTGGAGGAAAAAAAATGCTGACTATGACCCTAAGAACACCATCCCTACAGTCACACACGGAGGTGGAAACATGATGCTTTGGGGTCGTTTCTCTGCTAAAGGTACAGGCCGACTTTGCCGCATTGAGGGGCCAATGGACGGGGCCATGTCCTGTAAGATCTTGGATGAGAACCTTTTTCCCTCAGCCAGAACACTGAAGATGGGTCGTGGATGGGCTTTCCAGCATGACAATGACCCAAAACATACCGCCAAGCCAACAAAGGAGTGGCTCAAGAAGAAGCACATTAAGGTCATGGAGTGGCCTAGCCAGTCTCCAGACCTTAATCCTATAGAAAATTTATGGAGGGAGCAGAAACTTCGAGTTGCCAAGCGACAGCCAAGAAACCTTAAGGATTTAGAGAAGATCTGTAAAGAAGAGTGGACCAAAATCCCTCCTGAGATCTGTTAACCTCCGCTTCCGGCTGTAAGAGGTTAGGTTGTGGGAGAGTTAGGTTGTGGGAGAGTGGAAAGAGTTGGGCTGTAAGAGGGTAGGTTGTGAAAGAGTTGGGCTGTAAGAGGTTAGGTTGTGGGAGAGTTGAGCTGTAAGAAGTTAGGTTGTGGGAGAGTTGGGCTGTAAGAGGTTAGGTTGTGGGAGAGTTAGGTTGTGGGAGAGTTGGGCTGTAAGAGGTTAGGTTGTGGGAGAGTTGGGCTGTAAGAGGTTAGGTTGTGGAAGAGTTGGGCTGTAAGAGGTTAGGTTGTGGAAGAGTTGGGCTGTAAGAGGTTAGGTTGTGGGAGAGTTGGGCTGTAAGAGGTTAGGTTGTGGAAGAGTTGGGCTGTAAGTGGTTAGGTTGTGGAAGAGTTGGGCTGTAAGAGGTTAGGTTGTGGAAGAGCTGGGCTGTAAGAGGTTAGGTTGTGGAAGAGTTAGGCTGTAAGAGGTTAGGTTGTGGAAGAGTTGGGCTGTAAGAGGTTAGGTTGTGGAAGAGTTGGGCTGTAAGAGGTTAGGTTGTGGAAGAGTTGGGCTGTAAGAGGTTAGGTTGTGGAAGAGTTAGGCTGTAAGAGGTTAGGTTGTGGAAGAGTTGGGCTGTAAGAGGTTAGGTTGTGGGAGAGTTAGGTTGTGGGCGAGTTGGGCTGTAAGAGGTTAGGTTGTGGAAGAGCTGGGCTGTAAGAGGTTAGGTTGTGGAAGAGTTGGGCTGTAAGAGGTTAGGTTGTGGAAGAGTTTCGCTGTAAGAGGTTAGGTTGTGGGAGAGTTGGGCTGTAAGTGGTTAGGTTGTAGAAGAGTTGGGCTGTAATTGGTTAGCTTGTGGGACAGTTGGGCTGTAAGAGGTTAGGTTGTGGGATAGTTGGGCTGGAAGAAGTTAGGTTGTGGGAGAGTTAGGTTGTGGGAGAGTTGGGCTGTAAGAGGTTAGGTTGTAGAACAGTTGGGCTGTAAGAGGTTAGGTTGTGGGAGAGTTGGGCTGGAAGAAGTTAGGTTGTGGGAGAGTTGGGCTGGAAGAAGTTAGGTGGTGGGAGGGTTAGGCCGCGTACACATGGTCGGAATTTCTGACAACAAATGTTCGATGGGAGCTTGTTGTCGGAAAGTGTAGGCTCCATCTGACATTTTCCGTCGGAATTTCCGAAAAACAAAATTTGAGATCAAGATCTCAAATTTTCCGACAACAAAATCCGTTGTCGGAAATTCCGATCGTGTGTACACAATTCCGGCGCACAAAATTCCACGCATGCTCGGAATCAAGCAGAAGAGCCGCACTGGCTATTGAACTTCAATATTCTCGGCTCGTCGTACGTCACCGCGTTCTTGACGTTTGGAATTTCCGACAAGATTTGTGTGACCGTGTGTATGCAAGACAAGTTTGAGCCAACATCCGTCAGGAAAAAGAACATGGATTTTGATGGCCTCATCGTGGTGCATCACTGAGACTCGTTCTGATGACCTCATTGCTGCGGATCTATGAGATTCATTCTGATGACCTCATTGTGACGGATATCTGAGACTCATTCTGATGACCTCACAGCAGCGGATCTCCAAGACTCGAAAAGTTTTGCACAGAGCAGCTCCGATCCTCCTCTTCTTGGGTCCCCCTACTGGCGTTCCTGAGGCCTTCCCCCTGATCGGTGCCCCCGATTGCTATGGGGGGAACTCGTGTGTGCTCGTTCTTGAGGCCCACTCTACACATTCGTAAGACACACAGAGCCGTGGCTCCTCCCACCCCCCTGCTCTCTCCTCACTAGCTGTGATTGACAGCAGTGGGAGCCAATGGGAGAGCCAAGGCTCTAGTGCACAGCACTGGATCAAGAGGAGGCTCAGGTAAGTTTTAGGGGAGCAACACACAGAAGGTTTTTTAGCTTCAAGCATAGAATGCATGAAGCTAAAGAAACCTTCAGCCAACGGTATACAACCAATTTAGGGACCTCGCGACAAATTTTAGGACTTTACCGTCACATAAAGTGTACTACAAAAGATAAAAGAGATTTTTATTATTTCTATAGTCTGGAAATCTTTGGAGACTTTATGAGACCCGGAGTAGTACAGCGTCACTATAGTGAAAAAAGCATAAAATAAAATTTGAAAAATGGATAAAAAATTATTTAATTTGTATTTTATTTTACATACTGTCAACAGTCAGTATCCCTGATCACCTCCACACCAGTCATGTGATGACCTCGTACTGCACTGGTGAAAGTATGTTAAAAAAAAAAAAAAAAATTGTGAAAGAAAAATAATTTTATTTAAATATCTTCATTTTTCAAAAAACGGTGACAAAAAAAAAAAAAATGTACGACTTCAAAACACTGCACATCACCCCGAAACACACCATCCCCACCGTGAAACATGGTGGTGGCAGCATCATGTGGTGGGGATGGTTTTCTTCAGCAGGGACAGGGAAGCTGGTCAGAGTTGATGGGAAGATGGATGGAGACAAATACAGGACAATCTTAGAAGAAAACCTGTTAGAGTCTACAAAAGACTTGAGACTGGGGCGGAGGTTCACCTTCCAGCAGGACAACGACCCGAAACATCCAGCCAGAGCTACAATGGAATGGTTTAGATCAAAGCATATTCATGTGTTAGAATGGCCTAGTCACAGTCCAGACCTAAATCACATTGAGAATCTGTGGCAAGACTTGAAAATTGCTGTTCACAGACGCTCTCCATCCAATCTGACAGAGCTTGAGATATTTTACAAAGAAGAATGGGCAGAAATGTCCTCTCTAGATGTGCAAAGCTGGTAGAGACACCCCCAAAAAGACTTGTAGAGAAAGGGGGTTCTACAAAGTATTGACTCCGGGGGGCACCATACAAATGCCCCCCCACACACACACACTTTTCACAAATTTATTTGTATAATTTATCATTTTCCTTCCACTTCACAATTATGTGACACTTTGTGTTGGTCTATCACAGTGATGGTGAACCTTGGCACCCCAGATGTTTTGGAACTACATTTCCCATGATGCTCAACTACACTGCAGAGTGCATGAGCATCATGGGAAATATAGTTCCAAAACATCTGGGGTGCCAAGTTTTGCCATCACTGGACTATCACATAAAATCCCAATAAAATACATTTACATTTTTGGTTGTAACATGAGAAAATGTGTGAAATTTCAAGGGGTGTGAATACTTTTTCATGGCACTGTATGTCCTCAACCATCCAATAATCAGATATCAGAGTTCTGTTTCTCACATATAACGGGATATTGATCCTGATAGGATAACAATGCAATTCTTATATTTGAATGATCTGCTTCATCATGATGAGATATAGGAGGTAAATATCACGGAAGGATGAATGGACAACAGGTCATGCCATACATTGGTCCACCCACAGGTGACAGCAGGAGTCATGTAAGGGATCTTGGTTAACCAAGGCCAGTTTAGGGGCTTTCATTTATTTTCCAAGTTAAGGAGATGTATCTGATCTAATGGTACACTAAGATCTTTGGGGTATAAAGACTTCCAAATGGAGATATGTGCCGAGATAGCAGTGCAAATGGCCAGGGTTCCAAAAAAGTATCAAAGCCACCATCTATACGCCCACAAGCAGAAGCCATGTTTGGGGAAGATCTCCGGAACATTTGAACGGTAAGGATGCTGATCTATGAGACTTTGTCGATGGAATTGAAGTCGATGGCAAAGGTGGTGGTTGTAGCATCCAAGGCACTGCAGACCCTCCAACGTGTGGCAGATCTGTGGGAGGGACACCTTCCTATAATGGGGGGAGATCAGAGGAGAATGGCCGTATTGGTTCAGGGAAACAGGAAGTCCACAGCTGCCCCAATAACATCTCTTTACAGCAGTGCTGTGCAGAAGGCTATCTCTGAACACAAAAGAACTCCATCTTGGACTACAGAGGACCGGTCCTGTCTGCTAGGTGCAGGAAAATGAGACTACAGTGAGCATGAGATCACCAACATTGGGGGGGTTTAAAATGGAACTGAACTCCCAAAGGGACTTAGTGCTGTTTTGACACTTCCTCCCTCCCCTCCACCTCTCCAAGGAGAAGTCCTTGAAATATTATTTACGCCCTATTTTTAATTTTTTTGGGCTCCCCCCTCCACCACCATTCTGGTTTAGGCCACAGAATGGCATGGACCTGACCCTCCTGGGATACTGACATCACATCTCCCGGGAGGCTGACAATTTTCAGGTTTGTGAATTTAATCTTTCACTGTCTGAATTTTATTTCCAAACACTGATAATAACGGGGCAGAGTATAAATGTAGAGAGTGTCAGAGCAGGCTGACCTCCCCGCATTGTTCAGAATATGAAGTGCGGCCCGTCCCCGGCAAACTCATCACATTCCACAAGCTGATGGAGCCATGACCTGAAATTAGAGGGTCACCCATCATCATATCGTATCTGATGGGACTCATAATTGTCATCGCAGTCTGTGTCCTTCAGTGATGTGGCCAGACATGGATCGTATCATCAGAAGAGGCAAAAGAGAAGACGAACTGTCATATAATAATAATAAAAGGATTACCAATATGGTGACCGGTAATTCTGCCCTATCAATCAAAAACTAGATAAAGTCTACTTTCTTCATTCTTCTCACTGATCACCAATGTAAGGAACATTCTTCTCACTGATCACCAATGTAAGGAACATTCTTCTCACTGATCACCAATGTAAGGGACATTCTTCTCACTGATCACCAATGTAAGGAACATTCTTCTCACTGATCACCAATGTAAGGGACATTCTTCTCACTGATCACCAATGTAAGGAACATTCTTCTCACTGATCACCAATGTAAGGAACATTCTTCTCACTGATCACCAATGTAAGGAACATTCTTCTCACTGATCACCAATGTAAGGAACATTCTTCTCACTGATCACCAATGTAAGGGGCATTCTTCTCACTGATCACCAATGTAAGGAATATTCTTCCCACTGATCACCAATGTAAGGAACATTCTTCTCACTGATCACCAATGTAAGGAACATTCTTCTCACTGATCACCAATGTAAGGAACATTCTTCTCACTGATCACCAATGTAAGGAACATTCTTCTCACTGATCACCAATGTAAGGAACATTCTTCTCACTGATCACCAATGTAAGGAATATTCTTCTCACTGATCACCAATGTAAGGAACATTCTTCCTACTGATCACCAATGTAAGGAACATTCTTCTCACTGATCACCAATGTAAGGAACATTCTTCTCACTGATCACCAATGTAAGGAATATTCTTCCCACTGATCACCAATGTAAGGAACATTCTTCTCACTGATCACCAATGTAAGGGACATTCTTCCCACTGATCACCAATGTAAGGAACATTCTTCTCACTGATCACCAATGTAAGGAACATTCTTCCTACTGATCACCAATGTAAGGAACATTCTTCTCACTGATCACCAATGTAAGGAACATTCTTCCCACTGACCACCAATGTAAGGAACATTCTTCTCACTGATCACCAATGTAAGGAACATTCTTCTCACTGATCACCAATGTAAGGGACATTCTTCCCACTGATCACCAATGTAAGGAACATTCTTCCCACTGACCACCAATGTAAGGATCATTCTTCCCACTGATCACCAATGTAAGGAACATTCTTCTCACTGATCACCAATGTAAGGAACATTCTTCTCACTGATCATCAATGTAAGGAACATTCTTCTCACTGATCACCAATGTAAGGAATAGGGATGAGCCGAACACCCCCCGGTTCGGTTCGCACCAGAACCCGCGAACGGACCGAAAGTTCGCACGAACGTTAGAACCCCATTGACGTCTATGGGACTCGAACGTTCGAAATCAAAAGTGCTCATTTTAAAGGCTAATTTGCATGGTATTGTCCTAAAAAGGGTTTGGGGACCCGGGTCCTACCCCAGGGGACATGGATCAATGCAAAAAAAACTTTTAAAAACGGCCGTTTTTTCGGGAGCAGTGATTTTAATGATGCTTAAAGTAAAAAAAAAAAAAGTGAAATATTCCTTTAAATATCGTACCTGGGGGGTGTCTATAGTATGCCTGTAAAGTGACGCGTGTTTCCCATGTTTAGAACAGTCCCTGCACCAAATGTCATTTTTAAAGGAAAAAATCTCATTTAAAACTGCTTGCGGGTTTAATGTCATGTCGGGTCATGGCAATATGGATGAAAATCAGTGAGACAAACGGCATGGGTACCCCCCAGTCCATTACCAGGCCCTTTGGGTCTTGTATGGATATTAAGGGGAACCCCGCACCCAAATTAAAATAAGGAAAGGTGTGGGGCCACCAGGCCCTATATACTCTGAACAGCAGTATACAGGCGGTGCAAACAAGACAGGGACTGTAGGTTTGTTGTTAAGTAGAATCTGTTTGTAATTTTGAACATTTTTAACGTGTTTAGCTCCAGCCAAAAAATCTTTTCTAATCTTTTTGGAAAACATAGGGAAGTGTTATCACCCCTGAGACATTTGTTTTGCTGTCTTTCCTCCTCTTCAGAAGATTTCACCTCACTTTTTTGTCCCAATGAAAAATGTTTTTTGAAAATTTGGGTTTTTTTGTGGAACAAGGATTGGAAAGCATCAGTGGAAAGGAGAAATTGTTTTCCCATATTAACTCTTACAGGAGAGAATTTCCCTTCCTAGGGGTAGATTTCATCTCACTTCCTGTTGTCTCCTTCCGTTTGCAAGTAGGAGTCGTTTGTAAGTTAGATGTTTGAAAGTAGGGTCCAGAAATTTGGGCCTTAGGTTTTGCTGTGGCCACAACACTGTAAGCCCTCACAGGGCCCTGCTGTGAAATATTAGATCAAGAATTGTAATTACATGCCCCTGTTGAACAGGAGCTGAAAAATTAGGCCTTAGGCACTGGTGCTGGTGCCACAACACTGCAACCCCTCACAGACACTCTAGTTGGAACGCAGGAACGAGCCCTGCTGCAAAGTATTGCATCAAAAATTGTAATTACATGCCCCTGTTAGACAGGGGCAGAAAAATTGGGCCTTAGGCACTGGTGCTGGTGCCACAACACTGCAACCCCTCACAGACACTCTAGTTGGAACGCAGGAACGAGCCCTGCTGCAAAGTATTGCATCAAAAATTGTAATTACACGCCCCTGTTAGACAGGGGCAGAAAAATTGGGCCTTAGGCACTGGTGCTGGTGCCACAACACTGCAACCCCTCACAGACACTCTAGTTGGAATGCAGGAACGAGCCCTGCTGCAAAGTATTACATCAAAAATTGTAATTACACGTCCCTGTTAAACAGGGGCTGAAAAACTGTGCCTTAGGCACTGGTGGTGGCGCCCAGAACCAAAAATGTTCTTACAAGCTATCAGCGTGATGATTGAGGAGGAAGAGGATAATTACTCAGGGATAGGGATGAGCTTCGTGTTCGAGTCGAACCCATGTTCGACTCGAACATCGGCTGTTCGATCGTTCGCCGAATTGCGAACGTTATGGGCCGTTCGCGCTAAATTCGTGTGGCGCGTCACGGCCCATAATTCACTGCGGCATCGCAGTGCATTGCTGGCTGATGATTGGCCAAGCATGCACTATGACCCGCATGCTTGGCCAATCACAGCGCCGTCAGTAGAGAGAGCTGTAATTGGCCAAAGCCAGGGTGGCTTTGGCCAATTATGGCTCAGGGGATTTAGTACACACCCCACACTATATAAGGCCGCCTGCACGGCGGCCCTGTGTAGTGTGTGTTCCGGTGTGCTGAGAGATAGAGAGAGAGAGAGACAGTGTCATTTGATTTGAGTTAGATAGATTAGGCAGAACAGTCAGTCAGTTAGCTGCACTTACAGTGTATTGTGTATATATATATGCATCCCAGGTGTTGCATATATATATATATACACTGTATTCAGTTTAGCTAGATCCGTTCCTGTTATCTTCTATCTAGACTATTTACATTTAATGCAGTGCGTCCTGCTCACAGTGTTCAGCTAGATCCGTTCCTGCTATTTACATTTAGTGCAGTGCGTCCTGCTCACAGTGTTCAGCTAGATCCGTTCCTGTTATCTTCTAGACTATTTACATTTAGTGCAGTGCGTCCTGCTCACAGTGTTCAGCTAGATCCGTTCCTGCAATTTACATTTAGTGCAGTGCGTCCTGCTCACAGTGTTCAGCTAGATCCGTTCCTGCTATTTACATTTAGTGCAGTGCGTCCTGCTCACAGTGTTCAGCTAGATCCGTTCCTGCTATTTACATTTAGTGCAGTGCGTCCTGCTCACAGTGTTCAGCTAGATCCGTTCCTGCTATTTACATTTAGTGCAGTGCGTCCTGCTCACAGTGTTCAGCTAGATCCGTTCCTGTTATCTTCTAGACTATTTACATTTAGTGCAGTGCGTCCTGCTCACAGTGTTCAGCTAGATCCGTTCCTGCTATTTACATTTAGTGCAGTGCGTCCTGCTCACAGTGTTCAGCTAGATCCGTTCCTGTTATCTTCTAGACTATTTACATTTAGTGCAGTGCGTCCTGCTCACAGTGTTCAGCTAGATCCGTTCCTGTTATCTTCTAGACTATTTACATTTAGTGCAGTGCGTCCTGCTCACAGTGTTCAGCTAGATCCGTTCCTGCAATTTACATTTAGTGCAGTGCGTCCTGCTCACAGTGTTCAGCTAGATCCGTTCCTGCTATTTACATTTAGTGCAGTGCGTCCTGCTCACAGTGTTCAGCTAGATCCGTTCCTGCTATTTACATTTAGTGCAGTGCGTCCTGCTCACAGTGTTCAGCTAGATCCGTTCCTGTTATCTTCTAGACTATTTACATTTAGTGCAGTGCGTCCTGCTCACAGTGTTCAGCTAGATCCGTTCCTGTTATCTTCTAGACTATTTACATTTAGTGCAGTGCGTCCTGCTCACAGTGTTCAGCTAGATCCGTTCCTGTTATCTTCTAGACTATTTACATTTAGTGCAGTGCGTCCTGCTCACAGTGTTCAGCTAGATCCGTTCCTGTTATCTTCTAGACTATTTACATTTAGTGCAGTGCGTCCTGCTCACAGCGTTCAGCTAGATCCGTTCCTGTTATCTTCTAGACTATTTACATTTAGTGCAGTGCGTCCTGCTCACAGTGTACAGCTAGATCCGTTCCTGTTATCTTCCTACTGACAGGCAGGCTTGTCTGGTTACAGTATATAAAGCTACCTGAAGAAAATTACAGGTGTTCTATTTGATCCTATTAGTACCACGGTCAGGCAGCTAGACTATTTACATTTAGTACAGTGCGTCCTGCTCACAGTGTTCAGCTAGATCCGTTCCTGTTATCTTCCTACTGACAGGCAGGCTTGTCTGGTTACAGTATATAAAGCTACTTGAAAAAAATTACAGGTGTTCTATCCCAGCTTAGTGCAGCTACAGGCCATTAGTATGTCTGGAAGGCCAAGAAGGAGAGGCAGACAGTCACAAGCCAATAAGAGAGGGCAAGCAGGCTCTGTGTCTAGTGCTGGTCGTGGAGACGGTGCATCCTCATCAGCACGTGGCCATGGGACACGCTTGGCCTTTTTTTCGGCAGCTGGCCGTGTTGAGCCGCAACATGCGGAAGACTTGGTCGAGTGGATGACCAAGCCGTCCTCATCCTCCTCATCCTCTCTCACCCATGCCCAGGGTGCTTTGTCTGGCAAAGCAGCGGCCTCTTCCCTCAGCTCAATGTCATCAGTGACTCCTTCCCTAGCTCCACCATGTCCTCATGAGGATTCCCTCGAACTGTTTGACCACAGTGTTGGGTACATGCTCCAGGAGGATGCCCAGCGTTTGGAAGGCTCTGATTACGATACTGAGCTCGATGAAGGCAGTAACATGAGCACGGACAGAGGGGGTGCCCAAGAAGGACAGCAATCTGGCAGTCATGCTCCCCCTGCTGCAGCATACTGCCAGGTTTGCTCCAGTGATGAGGAGGGAGGGGATGATGAGGTCACTGACTCAACGTGGGTGCCTGATAGGAGCGAGGAGGAGGAGGAGGAGGAGGAGGAGGAGGAGGAGGAGGCGGCGGCACATCACCAACGAGGCAGGATGCCCTCCAGGGGCCAGCCTAAGGGCAGCACATTGACTGCATTCCAACTAGAGTGTCTGTGAGGGGTTGCAGTGTTATGGCACCAGCACCAGTGCCTAAGGCCCAATTTTTCTGCCCCTGTCTAACAGGGGCGTGTAATTACAATTTTTGATGCAATACTTTGCAGCAGGGCTCGTTCCTGCGTTCCAACTAGAGTGTCTGTGAGGGGTTGCAGTGTTGTGGCACCAGCACCAGTGCCTAAGGCCCAATTTTTCTGCCCCTGTCTAACAGGGGCGTGTAATTACAATTTTTGATGCAATACTTTGCAGCAGGGCTCGTTCCTGCGTTCCAACTAGAGTGTCTGTGAGGGGTTGCAGTGTTGTGGCACCAGCACCAGTGCCTAAGGCCCAATTTTTCTGCCCCTGTCTAACAGGGGCGTGTAATTACAATTTTTGAAGCAATAATTTGCAGCAGGGCTCGTTCCTGCGTTCCAACTAGAGTGTCTGTGAGGGGTTGCAGTGTTGTGGCACCAGCACCAGTGCCTAAGGCCTAATTTTTCAGCTCCTGTTCAACAGGGGCATGTAATTACAATTCTTGATCTAATATTTCACAGCAGGGCCCTGTGAGGGCTTACAGTGTTGTGGCCACAGCAACACCTAAGGCCCAAATTTCTGCTGAGTATATAGGGCAGGACCCTACTTTCAAACATCTAACTTACAAACGACTCCTACTTGCAAACGGAAGGAGACAACAGGAAGTGAGATGAAATCTACCCCTAGGAAGGGAAATTCTCTCCTGTAAGAGTTAATATGGGAAAACAATTTCTCCTTTCCACTGATGCTTTCCAATCCTTGTTCCACAAAAAAACCCAAATTTTCAAAAAACATTTTTCATTGGGACAAAAAAGTGAGGTGAAATCTTCTGAAGAGGAGGAAAGACAGCAAAACAAATGTCACAGGGGTGATAACCCTTCCCTATGTTTTCCAAAAAGCTTAGAAAAGATTTTTTGGCTGGAGCTAAACACGTTAAAAATGTTCAAAATTACAAACAGATTCTACTTAACAACAAACCTACAGTCCCTGTCTTGTTTGCACCGCCTGTATACTGCTGTTCAGAGTATATAGGGCCTGGTGGCCCCACACCTTTCCTTATTTTAATTTGGGTGCGGGGTTCCCCTTAATATCCATACAAGACCCAAAGGGCCTGGTAATGGACTGGGGGGTACCCATGCCGTTTGTCTCACTGATTTTCATCCATATTGCCAGGACCCGACATGACATTAAACCCGCAAGCAGTTTTAAATGAGATTTTTTCCTTTAAAAATGACATTTGGTGCAGGGACTGTTCTAAACATGGGAAACACGCGTCACTTTACAGGCATACTATAGACACCCCCCAGGTACGATATTTAAAGGAATATTTCACTTTTTTTTTTTTTACTTTAAGCATCATTAAAATCACTGCTCCCGAAAAAACGGCCGTTTTTAAAAGTTTTTTTTGCATTGATACATGTCCCCTGGGGTAGGACCCGGGTCCCCAAACCCTTTTTAGGACAATACCATGCAAATTAGCCTTTAAAATGAGCACTTTTGATTTCGAACGTTCGAGTCCCATAGACGTCAATGGGGTTCTAACGTTCGTGCGAACTTTCGGTCCGTTCGCGGGTTCTGGTGCGAACCGAACCGGGGGGTGTTCGGCTCATCCCTACTCAGGGATAGTCACTCAGCATCAGCATAGGCAGTCTTTGAAGGGATCTGAGATTTCAAAAAAAATTATTCGGTTACATCAGCATCAGGTGCTTGGTAGCTGGTGGTGATCCAAGACTCATTCATTTTTATGAAGGTCAGCCGATCGACCGAGTCGGTGGACAGACGCACCCTGTGATCGGTTACCACGCCTCCAGCAGCACTGAATGTGCGTTCCGAAAGAACGCTGGATGCAGGACAGGCCAGTAGCTCAATTGCATACTGTGCAAGCTCTGGCCAGTGATCCATCCTCAAGACCCAGTAACCCAGAGGATTTTCGGTGGGAAAGGTGTCCAAGTCTGATCTTGCCCCTAGGTATTCCTGCACCATGTAAAACAGACGCTGGCGATGGTTGCTGGAACCGATCATACCTTGGGGCTGCGGACCAAAAAATTGTCTGAACGCATCGGTCAGACGGCCACCTTCTCCACCGCTCCTTCTTTGACTGACCGAAGCCTCAGCAACACGTTGTCCAGAAACAGGAGTTTGTAACCTCCCAGTCTCTGGGAACGCGTTGCACAGACCTTTCTGCAAGGCCTCCCGAAGATGTTTCATCCTCTGCTCCCTCTGCGATGGCAAGATAAGGTCCGCAACCTTACCCTTGTAACGTGGATCAAGGAGGGTTGCCAGCCAGTATTGGTCCTTCTCCTTGATACCACAAATACGAGGATCCTTACGCAGGCTTTGCAGGATCAGGGAGGCCATGCAGCGTAGGTTTGCTGAGGCATTCGGTCCGGAGTCCTCTGGGTCACTAAGAACGACATGGTCCGCAGCCACCTCCTCCCAGCCACGTACAAGTCCATGTGTTTCTTGGGACTGATCCCTTAAAGACTGCTGCTGATGCTGAGTGCCAGGCTCCACCTCCATACTGACACAATCTTCCTCCTCCTCCTCTTCCTCCTCGTCCTCTTCCTGTGTGATCGGCGGGCACGCAGGAACACTGTCTGGATAAAGGGGGCCTTGAGAGCTAAGGAAGTCCTCCTCTTCCTGCCTCTGTTCTGCCTCAAGTGCCCTGTCCATTATTCCACGCAGCGTGTGCTCCAACAGGTGGACAAGGGGGACAGTGTCACTGATGCATGCACTGTCACTGCTCACCATCCTCGTGGCCTCCTCGAATGGTGACAGGACAGTGCATGCATCCCTGATCATGGCCCACTGGCGTGGGGAAAAAAAAACAAGCTCCCCTGACCCTGTCCTGGTGCCATAGTCGCACAGGTACTCATTGATGGCCCTCTGCTGCGTGTGCAGCCGCTGCAGCATGGCCAACGTTGAGTTCCACCTGGTGGGCATGTCACAGATTAGGCGGTTCTTGGGCAGGTTAAACTCCTTTTGGAGGTCCGTCAGCCGAGCACTGGCATTATATGACCGGCGGAAATGCACACAGACTTTCCTGGCCTGCCTCAGGACATCCTGTAAGCCCGGGTACCTGCCCAAGAACCGCTGCACCACCAAGTTAAGGACGTGAGCCAAACAGGGCACATGGGTCATTTGTCCCTGTCGGAGGGCAGAGAGGAGGTTGGTGCCATTGTCGCAAACCACCATTCCTGCCTTAAGTTGGCGTGGCGTCAACCACCTCTGAACCTGCCCCTGCAGAGCTGACAGAACCTCTGCCCCAGTGTGGCTCCTGTCCCCCAAGCACACCAGCTCAAGCACCGCATGGCATCTTTTGGCCTGCGTACTTGCGTAGCCCCTTGAACGCCTACGGAGCACCGCTGGTTCCGAGGAAGAGGCCATGGAGGAAGAAGAAGAGGAGGGGGTGGAGGAGAGAGGTGTGTCACAATCAGCATTTTGGAGGCGTGGTGGCGGAACAACCTCCAACACTACTGCACCTTGTCCTGCATCCTTCCCAGCTGCCAGCAGAGTCACCCAATGCGCCGTGAAACTTAGGTAACGTCCCTGTCCATGCCTGCTGGACCATGAGTCAGCGGTAATATGCACCTTACCGCTGACCGCCCTGTCCAGCGAGGCATGGACATTGCCTTCCACATGCCGGTAGAGAGCCGGAATCGCCTTCCGTGAGAAAAAGTGGCGTTTGGGTACCTGCCACTGAGGAACCGCACATTCCACAAACTCACGGAAGGGGGCAGAGTCTACCAACTGAAAAGGCAGCAGTTGAAGTGCTAGCAATTTTGCCAAGCTAGCATTCAACCGCTGGGCATGTGGATGGCTGGGAGCAAACTTCTTTCGGCGGTGCAGCAGCTGGGGCAGGGAAATTTGCCTGGTACAATCTGACGTCGGTGTACCAAAAGCAGATTGCCCACAAGTACTTGGCTGTGACACACCTAATTCTACACCTTCATTCCTCTCAGTGCGGGTCTCAGAGAGGACTGAAGGTCTAGTGGGGTTGGAAATCTCAGCTGATGAGGAGCAAGGAGAGATCCTCTTTGTTCTTTGGTGTGGGTCTTTTAGATACGCTTGCCAACGAACTGCATGGCAGGTCAACATATGTCTGGTCAAGCATGTGGTACCCAAGCGGGAGATGTTTTGGCCACGCGAGATACGCTTGAGACATATGTTGCAAATAGCAGCGGTGCGATCTGATGCACTTGTCTCAAAAAAGGCCCACACCAAAGAACTTTTTGAATAACGCGCAGAGACTGCAGCGCCCTGCACATGTGGAGCTTTGGGGTGTGATGCAGTCAATGTGCTGCCCTTAGGCTGGCCCCTGGAGGGCATCCTGCCTCGTTGGTGATGTGCCGCCTCCTCCTCCTCCTCCTCTCTCCTATCAGGCACCCACGTTGAGTCAGTGACCTCATCATCCCCTCCCTCCTCATCACTGGAGCAAACCTGGCAGTATGCTGCAGCAGGGGGAGCATGACTGCCAGATTGCTGTCCTTCTTGGGCACCCCCTCTGTCCGTGCTCGTGTTACTGCCTTCATCGAGCTCAGTATCGTCATCAGAGCCTTCCAAACGCTGGGCATCCTCCTGGAGCATGTACCCAACACTGTGGTCAAACAGTTCGAGGGAATCCTCATGAGGACATGGTGGAGCTAGGGAAGGAGTCACTGATGACATTGAGCCGAGGGAAGAGGCCGCTGCTTTGCCAGACAAAGCACCCTGGGCATGGGTGAGAGAGGATGAGGAGGATGAGGACGGCTTGGTCATTCACTCGACCAAGTCTTCCGCATGTTGCGGCTCAACACAGCCAGCTGCCGAAAAAAAGGCCAAGCGTGTCCCATGGCCACGTGCTGATGAGGATGCACCGTCTCCACGACCAGCACTAGACACAGAGCCTGCTTGCCCTCTCTTATTGGCTTGTGACTGTCTGCCTCTCCTTCTTGGCCTTCCAGACACACTAATGGCCTGTAGCTGCACTAAGCTGGGATAGAACACCTGTAATTTTCTTCAAGTAGCTTTATATACTGTAACCAGACAAGCCTGCCTGTCAGTAGGAATTTAACAGGAACGGATCTAGCTGAACACTGTGAGCAGGACGCACTGCACTAAATGTAAATAGCAGGAACGGATCTAGCTGAACACTGTGAGCAGGACGCACTGCATTAAATGTAAATAGTCTAGATAGAAGATAACAGGAACGGATCTAGCTAAACTGAATACAGTGTATATATATATATGCAACACCTGGGATGCATATATATACACAATACACTGTAAGTGCAGCTAACTGACTGACTGTTCTGCCTAATCTATCTAACTCAAATCAAATGACACTGTCTCTCTCTCTCTCTATCTCTCAGCACACCGGAACACACACTACACAGGGCCGCCGTGCAGGCGGCCTTATATAGTGTGGGGTGTGTACTAAATCCCCTGAGCCATAATTGGCCAAAGCCACCCTGGCTTTGGCCAATTACAGCTCTCTCTACTGACGGCGCTGTGATTGGCCAAGCATGCGGGTCATAGTGCATGCTTGGCCAATCATCAGCCAGCAATGCACTGCGATGCCGCAGTGAATTATGGGCCGTGACGCGCCACACGAATTTAGCGCGAACGGCCCATAACGTTCGCAATTCGGCAAACGATCGAACAGCCGATGTTCGAGTCGAACATGGGTTCGACTCGAACACGAAGCTCATCCCTAGTAAGGAACATTCTTTCCACTGATCACCAATGTAAGTGTAGCACCCTGGAGTTTAGGCAGGGTTGCTCCTCATAAATTTACTTGCCAGGGGTAGTTATCCTGGTTGATCGATATAGATCTATTGATTTCTCCATAAGTTTGGCCTTGTTGTACTTTTCTCTTCTACCACTAGGTGGCTGGGCACTTGGTAGTACCAGATATGAGAAGGGCAACCCACGGTCAGGTTATGGGTATATGGGGTGTCTCAGCCAATGGGCAGGGGTTTTCTTGAATTCCTTGGCCTGCTGGCAGAGCCTACATATTCGGGTGGAGTCAGGTGATCTGTGTTCTGTGCCACCTGGACAGCTGTCTGGGTGGACGTGTTTGTTGTACTGCCCCGGGCTGCTAGGCTGGAGATTGGGCCTATCCCGGGCACATCTGACTGCTAGGCTGTGTGAGGGCCTATCCAGAAGCAAGAGAGCAGCGCAGGGTTGGGATTGCGACTTGCAGTCCATCCAGAAGTGACGGTTCTGCCAGCCGGAGAACCTGTCATGGTCGGAGGTAGAGGGGAAGCTTTCACCAGTGAAGGACCAACCACCTTATTACCAGGGACCACAGTGAGTAATTGAAGCAAGTACCGGAGTAGTATTCTCACCAACCGGGGAAGGTGAAGAATCGGGAAACTTCAGTGGGTATCAAGTCAGTGACCGAGCCAGCGGAGGTGACCCTTGCAGAGCAGCCTTGTGTGCCAAGCCAGCGACCGAGCAGGCCAGCAGGGGTGAAGCTTGAGAGGTATCTTGAGTGCCAAGTTAGGGACCCAGCAGAGAGGTGGAGGTGACGCTCAAGAAAGATACCACCGTGAAGACACTTTTTGGAGGAGCTCAAGGGATTCTAGTCTAGTGAGAGACTGGGAACTCAGTGGACTGAAGAACTACAAGGAGCTATTGTAGTGGAAGTGAAGGAACTGTTACGCTTTGTGTTAGGAACTGTTAAAGACTGTTGCCATAGGAGACATCATACCTACACATGCAGATGTGGCATCTCGCTGGATGCCTTTCCCTGCACGGCTGTCCTCCTATTGAAGTCTCGGAGTCTGTCAATTAATCTTGCAGCTACCTAAGGGTGTCCTGGTCCTAACCCTCTCTCCCCCAAAAAAGTTTGTTAAGAGAAATAAACTTTCTTATGCATCCAAGTGTCTGGCGCCCAACAACTTTAACTACTCCGCACCCACTATGCCTCACAACCTACCACATACAGAAGGATGTCAGCTGTCTCTGGCCCTGGAGGTTCTCATTAGACCGATGGAGGCTGGAGACCTTGCTACATTTGGCGCCCAACGTAGGGCTAAGGCATTATCTCTACAGCTGTCGCCCTTAGCAACCGGCATCAGCTTCATCAGGATTTGGTCTGGCTCCGTGGGAAGGTGGCGAGTAACATCTATACTTCTAATGGACTGTGTTGTCGTGTGTACTATCAATGTGGGGAAGAACCAACAAGTCTCACTGCTCAGGGGAGGGGATCAGCCTGGTCTTTTCGCACTTCCCGCCAGCGCTGTGAGGGTTAATACAGACTCCAAAATGGACTCCAGTACAGTTTCGGCGCGCCACAGCATGAAGGAGGCGGGCGCCACAGTTCCCGGAGAACAATTGCACCAATCCATTGGCAGAGGGAGGAGTTCCCGCTCTGCAGAGGAGGAAGTGCTGCCACACGTGTCTGATTGTGGGTTGGAGAGGATGATGGTGCAGTTCGTAGGAGATATGGCGGATTGGAAAAGGTATGCTCCGGGTGTTTGTTTTGGTCCAGAGCGATGCGCAACCTGTCCTGACTGACACCGGAGTGCGGTATACACCGAAGGGCAAGCTTGCCTTGTATATGGCTGGAGGCTTCGAGGCTCTGGAACTGATCTGTGGGAAATGTTCCGGCCTGACCACGCAGTTGAGGCCTTGGATCGTCTGTGGACGCTGCGGAGAACAATTTTTTGAGGTTATCTCCCCAACTCTACCTCCACGGATCCTACAAGTGGATTGGGAGAGGAATGTCGCTATCCCGGCTGGGAGTGATATCCAGAGTCCACCGGCCATCACTTGAGTTCAGGAATCGTCTGTGGATGCTGCGGAGAGCAATTGTTTGAGGTTATCTCCCCAACTCTACCTCCACGGATCCTACAAGTGGATTGGGAGAGGAATGTCGTTATCCTGGCTGGGAGTGATATCCAGAGTCCACCGGCCATCACTTGAGTTCAGGAATCGTCTGTGGATGCTGCGGAGAGCAATTGTTTGAGGTTATCTCCCCAACTCTACCTCCACGGATCCTACAAGTGGATTGGGAGAGGAATGTCGCTATCCAGGCTGGGAGTGATATCCAGAGTCCACCGGCCATCACCTGAGTTCAGGAATCATCTGTGGACGCTGCGGAGAGCAATTGTTTGAGGTTATCTCCCCAACTCTACCTCCACGGATCCTACAAGTAGATTGGGACAGGAACGTCGCTATCCCGGTTGGGAGTGATATCCAGAGTCCACCGGCCATCACCTGAGTTGTGCAGGAAGCTGCTGCCCCTGCAGCAGTGGTACCCCAGGACCCAGCACACCGATTTCTCCCCGAGGCCGCGGTTGGGCCCAGCTGCTCGCTCTGATGTCCGAGCCACTCGGGAAGAAATATCGGAGCCGGGTAAGCCAGCAAGGAGTGAGAGTAGTGTGCCTGTGGGGGAGGTGATGCCAGTGGCCTTCAAAGGGGATGCCATAGTTGTGCCAGTCAAGGCGCGTGCTAAGCGCAACTACATCCCGGCCGAAGAGTGCTCTACCATTTCAGATTCCGATATTCCATCTGATGGTCTATCGGAACTCTTTTCGGACACCTTGTCTCACACTGGAAAGTGGGGTGAGAGCGATGAAGAGCTAATAAGCAATATGCAGGAGGATGAAACACCTATTGCTACTACTGCTAGTGTGCACATTACGCTGTCAGCCAGTGCAGCTCCACTGATCAGCATCGCCAGGTCCATTGAGGAGGACCATGAGGTTCAGTGGGTCCCCAAAGTCCGGCCTAGCACGCCCATGCCCAACGCTAAACCAGACCATAAGCCTGATGTGGTTGCTGGGTGCTCGGTTCAGCGTGCTCCAGACGCTTGGCTTTTACTCGGATATGGGGATCCCAAGACCCGGCCTCGGCTGTGCAAGATACAGAGGATAATAACCAAGAAAGTGTCAGAAGACTACGGGTTCTTATACCCCTATATTCCCACCCAACTGGAAGAGGAGATCACGGAAAAAGAAATTCAATAGGTGGATGAATCCGTGCGTAGGTTCCTTCAGATCCTCCTCAAGACAGATTTTTTGAAGCTGTCACCTAAGATGTCCGGGAAGTACCCATCAGTGTTGGATACTTGAGGTTACGGCAGGAAGATCAACCTAGATGGTGTAGTCATCCGCCGACCAGACAAAAGGGAGCCCAAGCGAATTTGTCACCACAGTGAATAAGAAGGGTGAGTCTGTCATTTTGCCCGATGCCGGGTACTACTGGTAAAGTGTCGATAGAAATGGTACCATTGCCACTTGGATTACAAATATGTGTTGTGTGATGTCAAGGACGCTATGCTGACAGCCACTTCACACACACCTTTAAATTGCTGCTGGTGGAGAACATTCCAGAGAGCTGCACTGCCCGGACTATGGTGGACTGAATGCTGCCCGCAGATACATGGAGTGCCCACCCGAGCCATGTTGGCTAAAGTTTGAAGTTGTTGGGGTGATTCACCCTGATGGGCGACCTGTGGTCTTCAGCAGGTTGTTGCTCTTAAGTGAAACAAAATCTTCTAAGTCCTCCGCTGTCATGTGGACAGACTGAGGATGTCTTTGCAAAGGGACCTGTGTCCTGAAGTGCGGCCCTTTGCATTGAGGCCTGGCTGCTTGATGCCTGGAATGCAGCTGTGCCTCCTTGTCCCCGGGTTGTCCCTGGAGAAGAAGGGAAACTGCTGGGAAATATAGTCCACCCAGAGGGAAATCGGTGGACTGTAAACCATCTTGGACGCTAAGTGTTAGTCAGTTAGATTTGGCTGTAATAGAGGCGCCAATCCCCACCATGCCTGTGACTAATGGACTAAACCATATGTCTGGACTGTCTCTAGTGTGGCCACCAGGTGACCTGAGTGAACTCTATTCACATTATGTGCTGAGCGGAAGATTGATGATCAGTGGAAGGAAGGATCATTTGTGAGAAATGCTATATACCAGGATTGTGAGACATGCTATATACCAGGATTTATGAGACATGCTATATACCAGGATTGTGAGAAATGCTATATACCAGGATTGTGAGAAATGCTATATACCAGGCTTTGAGGGAAATGCTATATACCAGGATTTGTGAGAAGTGCTATATACCAGGATTTATGAGACATGTTATATACCAGGCTTTGTGAGACATGCTATATACCAGGATTGTGAGAAATGCTATATACCAGGATTTGTGAGAAATGCTATATACCAGGATTGTGAGAAATGCTATATACCAGGATTGTGAGAAATGCTATATACCAGGCTTTGTGATAAATGCTATATACCAGGATTGTGATAAATGCTATATACCAGGATTGTGATAAATGCTATATACCAGGATTGTGAGAAATGCTATATACTAGGACTTGTGAGACATGCTATATACCAGGACTTGTGAGACATGCTATATACCAGGATTGTGAGAAATGCTATATACCAGGATTGTGATAAATGCTATATACCAGGATTGTGATAAATGCTATATACCAGGCTTTGTGATAAATGCTATATACCAGGATTGTGATAAATGCTATATACCAGGATTGTGATAAATGCTATATACCAGGCTTTGTGATAAATGCTATATACCAGGATTGTGATAAATGCTATATACCAGGATTGTGAGACATGCTATATACCAGGATTGTGAGACATGCTATATACCAGGATTTGTGAGAAATGCTATATACCAGGATTTGAGGTCTGATGGGGCAGGAATTGGGACTGATCTGTGATCTGAAGGGACAGGAATTGGATTGATGGGCACAGTGGCAGCAATTGATGGGCATAGTGAGGCTGCGATTGATGGTTTTTTTTTTTAGAATTTTTCAGTTTGTTTGCGCCCCCCCCCCCCCAAAAATGTTGAGCACCAGCCACCACTGGGGCTTACATTGTTGTGGCACCACCACCAAAGGCCCAATTTTTCTGCCCCTGTTTAACAATGGCATGCAATTACAATTCTTCATATAATATTTCACAGCAGGGCTCGTTCCTGCGCCCACCAAGAGTAACTGTGAGGACTTACAATGCTCTGGTACCACCAAAAGCTAAGGGCCAATTTTCTGCAGAGTGTATAGGGCAGGCCGTATAGTAAATATACTTCTGTTCAGTGTATATAGTGCCTGGTGCCCCTCCCCCATGCCATTTTTGTTAAAGTTTGGGTGCGAGGTTCTCCTTAATATCCATACAAGACCCAAAAGGTCTGGTAATGGACTGGGGGGGGGTACCCATGCTGTTTTTCTTAATGATTTTTATCCATATTGCTGGGACCCGACATTACATTACAGCCGTGAGCAGTTTTAAATGACTTTTTTTTTTCCTTTAGAAATGTCATTTTGCTGTCAGACTGTTCTAAACACGGGAAACACGCGCCACTTTACAGGCATACTATAGACACCCCCCCAGGTACGAAATGTAACCACTTGCCTACCGGGCACTAACACCCCCTTCCTGCCCATTTTTCAGCTTTTAGCACTGTCGCACTTTGAATGACAATTATGCGGTCCTGCTACACTGTACCCAAACACATTTTTATCATTTTCTTCGCACAAATAGAGATTTATTTTGGTGGGATTTAATTACTGCTGGGATTTTTATTTTTTACAAAAAAAAAAAAAAAATTTTGAAAAAAAAATGTTTTTAACTAAGTAATTTTTCGCCTTCACTGATGTGATTGGCAGAACTGGTGGGCATTGATGAAGTGGCACTTATGGGCACTGATAGGTGGCACTGATAGGCACTAATAGGTGGCACGGATAGGCGGCACGGATAGGTGGTACAGATGGGCCCTGATGGGCATTGATGGGTGGCGCTGATAGGCATTGATCGACAGCAGTGGTGGGCATTGATTGCTGCCACTGAGGGGCACTGTATGCTGCCATTGGTGGGCACTGATTTGTGACACTTTATTTATCTGTCAGTGTGAGGCGAGGAGCGCCGATTACCGGCATCTCTGTGTTTACATGTGACTGGCTGTGATTGGACACCGCCGATCACATGGCTAAAGAGCCAGATCGGGGTTGCACCGTGTCCTAGCAACACGGCGTGGTTGGGATCGCCGCGCTCCGCGCCCCCCGCGTCCCCCGCATCAGCGGCCGTTCTGGGATGCCGTCATATGACGGTGGGCCGGCGGGAAACAGTTAAAGGAATATTTTATTTTTATTGTTTCACTTTAAGCATCAATAAAATCGCTGCTCCCGAAAAAACGCCGTTTTTAAAACTTTTTTTTTGCATTGATCCGTGTCCCCTGGGGCACTTCTGTTTTTTCACATTCGTGTCCCATAGACTTTAACGGGATTCAAACAAATTCTTTGCATCTTCTGCTGTGAATCGAACCGAACTCTGCACTCTGTACATTATATACTCCTGACCTCTGCACTCTGTACATTATATACTCCTGACCTCTGCACTCTGTATATTATATACTCCTGACCTCTGCACTCTGTACATTATATACTCCTGTCCTCTGCACTCTGTACATTATATATTCCTGACCTCTACACTCTGTACATTATATATTCCTGACCTCTGCACTCTGTACATTATATACTCCTGACCTCTGCACTCTGTATATTATATACTCCTGACCTCTGCACTCTGTACATTATATACTCCTGTCCTCTGCACTCTGTACATTATATACTCCTGACCTCTGCACACTGTACATTATATACTCCTGTCCTCTGCACTCTGTACATTATATACTCCTGACCTATCACACTGTACATTATATACTCCTGACCTCTGCACTCTGTACATTATATACTCCTGACCTCTGCACTCTGTATATTATATACTCCTGACCTCTGCACTCTGTACAATATATACTCCTGACCTCTGCACTCTGTACATTATATACTCCTGACCTCTGCACTCTGTACATTATATACTCCTGACCTCTGCACTCTGTACATTATATACTCCTTACCTCTGCACTCTGTACATTATATACTCCTGACCTCTGCACTCTGTACATTATATACTCCTGACCTCTACACTCTGTACATTATATACTCCTGACCTCTGCACTCTGTACATTATATACTCCTGACCTCTGCACTCTGTAAATTATATACTCCTGACCTCTGCACTCTGTACATTATATACTCCTGACCTCTGCACTCTGTATATTATATACTCCTGACCTCTGCACTCTGTACATTATATACTCCTGACCTCTGCACTCTGTACATTATATACTCCTGACCTCTGCACTCTGTACATTATATACTCCTTACCTCTGCACTCTGTACATTATATACTCCTGACCTCTGCACTCTGTACATTATATACTCCTTACCTCTGCACTCTGTACATTATATACTCCTGACCTCTGCACTCTGTAAATTATATACTCCTGACCTCTGCACTCTGTACATTATATACTCCTGACCTCTGCACTCTGTATATTATATACTCCTGACCTCTGCACTCTGTACATTATATACTCCTGACCTCTGCACTCTGTACATTGTATACTCCTGACCTCTGCACTCTGTACATTATATACTCCTTACCTCTGCACTCTGTACATTATATACGCCTGACCTCTGCACTCTGTACATTATATACTCCTGACCTCTACACTCTGTACATTATATACTCCTGACCTCTGCACTCTGTACATTATATACTCCTGACCTCTGCACTCTGTAAATTATATACTCCTGACCTCTGCACTCTGTACATTATATACTCCTGACCTCTGCACTCTGTACATTATATACTCCTGACCTCTGCACTCTGTACATTATATACTCCTGACCTCTGCACTCTGTACATTATATACTCCTGACCTCTGCACTCTGTACATTATATACTCCTGACCTCTGCACTCTGTACATTATATACTCCTGACCTCTGCACTCTGTATATTATATACTCCTGACCTCTGCACTCTGTACATTATATACTCCTGTCCTCTGCACTCTGTACATTATATATTCCTGACCTCTACACTCTGTACATTATATATTCCTGACCTCTGCACTCTGTACATTATATACTCCTGACCTCTGCACTCTGTATATTATATACTCCTGACCTCTGCACTCTGTACATTATATACTCCTGTCCTCTGCACTCTGTACATTATATACTCCTGACCTCTGCACACTGTACATTATATACTCCTGTCCTCTGCACTCTGTACATTATATACTCCTGACCTATCACACTGTACATTATATACTCCTGACCTCTGCACTCTGTACATTATATACTCCTGACCTCTGCACTCTGTATATTATATACTCCTGACCTCTGCACTCTGTACATTATATACTCCTGACCTCTGCACTCTGTACATTATATACTCCTGACCTCTGCACTCTGTACATTATATACTCCTGACCTCTGCACTCTGTACATTATATACTCCTTACCTCTGCACTCTGTACATTATATACTCCTGACCTCTGCACTCTGTACATTATATACTCCTGACCTCTACACTCTGTACATTATATACTCCTGACCTCTGCACTCTGTACATTATATACTCCTGACCTCTGCACTCTGTAAATTATATACTCCTGACCTCTGCACTCTGTACATTATATACTCCTGACCTCTGCACTCTGTATATTATATACTCCTGACCTCTGCACTCTGTACATTATATACTCCTGACCTCTGCACTCTGTACATTATATACTCCTGACCTCTGCACTCTGTACATTATATACTCCTTACCTCTGCACTCTGTACATTATATACTCCTGACCTCTGCACTCTGTACATTATATACTCCTTACCTCTGCACTCTGTACATTATATACTCCTGACCTCTGCACTCTGTAAATTATATACTCCTGACCTCTGCACTCTGTACATTATATACTCCTGACCTCTGCACTCTGTACATTATATACTCCTGACCTCTGCACTCTGTACATTGTATACTCCTGACCTCTGCACTCTGTACATTATATACTCCTTACCTCTGCACTCTGTACATTATATACGCCTGACCTCTGCACTCTGTACATTATATACTCCTGACCTCTACACTCTGTACATTATATACTCCTGACCTCTGCACTCTGTACATTATATACTCCTGACCTCTGCACTCTGTAAATTATATACTCCTGACCTCTGCACTCTGTACATTATATACTCCTGACCTCTGCACTCTGTACATTATATACTCCTGACCTCTGCACTCTGTACATTATATACTCCTGACCTCTGCACTCTGTACATTATATACTCCTGACCTCTGCACTCTGTACATTATATACTCCTGACCTCTACACTCTGTATATTATATACTCCTGACCTCTACACTCTGTATATTATATACTCCTGACCTCTGCACTCTGTACATTATATACTCCTGACCTCTGCACTCTGTACATTATATACTCCTGTCCTCTGCACACTGTACATTATATACTCCTGTCCTCTGCACTCTGTACATTATATACTCCTGACCTCTACGCTCTGTACATTATATACTCCTGACCTCTGCACTCTGTACATTATATACTCCTGACCTCTGCACTCTGTACATTATATACTCCTTACCTCTGCACACTGTACATTATATACTCCTGACCTCTGCACTCTGTACATTATATACTCCTGTCCTCTGCACACTGTACATTATATACTCCTGTCCTCTGCACTCTGTACATTATATACTCCTGACCTCTACGCTCTGTACATTATATACTCCTGACCTCTGCACTCTGTACATTATATACTCCTGACCTCTGCACTCTGTACATTATATACTCCTGACCTCTGCACTCTGTACATTATATACTCCTGACCTCTGCACTCTGTTCATTATATACTCCTGACCTCTGCACTCTGTACATTATATACTCCTGACCTCTGCACTCTGTACATTATATACTCCTGACCTCTACACATTACATTACAGCCGTGAGCAGTTTTAAATGACTTTTTTTTTTCCTTTAGAAATGTCATTTTGCTGCGGTACTGTTCTAAACACGGGAAACACGCGCCACTTTACAGGCATACTATAGACACCCCCCCAGGTACGAAATGTAACCACTTGCCTACCGGGCACTAACACCCCCTTCCTGCCCATTTTTCAGCTTTTAGCACTGTCGCACTTTGAATGACAATTACGCGGTCCTGCTACACTGTACCCAAACACATTTTTATCATTTTCTTCGCACAAATAGAGATTTATTTTGGTGGGATTTAATTACTGCTGGGATTTTTATTTTTTACAAAAAAAAAAAAAAATTTTGAAAAAAAAATGTTTTTAACTAAGTAATTTTTCGCCTTCACTGATGTGATTGGCAGAACTGGTGGGCATTGATGAAGTGGCACTTATGGGCACTGATAGGTGGCACTGATAGGCACTAATAGGTGGCACGGATAGGCGGCACGGATAGGCGGTACAGATGGGCCCTGATGGGCATTGATGGGTGGCGCTGATAGGCATTGATCGACAGCAGTGGTGGGCATTGATTGCTGCCACTGAGGGGCACTGTATGCTGCCATTGGTGGGCACTGATTTGTGACACTTTATTTATCTGTCAGTGTGAGGCGAGGAGCGCCGATTACCGGCATCTCTGTGTTTACATGTGACTGGCTGTGATTGGACACCGCCGATCACATGGCTAAAGAGCCAGATCGGGGTTGCACCGTGTCCTAGCAACACGGCGTGGTTGGGATCGCCGCGCTCCGCGCCCCCCGCGTCCCCTGCGTCAGCGGCCGTTCTGGGATGCCGTCATATGACGGTGGGCCGGCGGCAAACAGTTAAAGGAATATTTTATTTTTATTGTTTCACTTTAAGCATCAATAAAATCGCTGCTCCCGAAAAAACGCCGTTTTTAAAACTTTTTTTTTGCATTGATCCGTGTCCCCTGGGGCACTTCTGTTTTTTCACATTCGTGTCCCATAGACTTTAACGGGATTCAAACAAATTCTTTGCATCTTCTGCTGCGAATCGAACCGAACTCTGCACTCTGTACATTATATACTCCTGACCTCTGCACTCTGTACATTATATACTCCTGACCTCTGCACACTGTACATTATATACTCCTGTCCTCTGCACTCTGTACATTATATACTCCTGACCTATCACACTGTACATTATATACTCCTGACCTCTGCACTCTGTACATTATATACTCCTGACCTCTGCACTCTGTATATTATATACTCCTGACCTCTGCACTCTGTACATTATATACTCCTGACCTCTGCACTCTGTACATTATATACTCCTGACCTCTGCACTCTGTACATTATATACTCCTGACCTCTACACTATGTACATTATATACTCCTGACCTCTGCACTCTGTACATTATATACTCCTGACCTCTGCACTCTGTAAATTATATACTCCTGACCTCTGCACTCTGTACATTATATACTCCTGACCTCTGCACTCTGTATATTATATACTCCTGACCTCTGCACTCTGTACATTATATACTCCTGACCTCTGCACTCTGTACATTATATACTCCTGACCTCTGCACTCTGTACATTATATACTCCTGACCTCTGCACTCTGTACATTATATACTCCTTACCTCTGCACTCTGTACATTATATACTCCTGACCTCTGCACTCTGTACATTATATACTCCTTACCTCTGCACTCTGTACATTATATACTCCTGACCTCTGCACTCTGTAAATTATATACTCCTGACCTCTGCACTCTGTACATTATATACTCCTGACCTCTGCACTCTGTATATTATATACTCCTGACCTCTGCACTCTGTACATTATATACTCCTGACCTCTACACTCTGTATATTATATACTCCTGACCTCTACACTCTGTATATTATATACTCCTGACCTCTACACTCTGTATATTATATACTCCTGACCTCTGCACTCTGTACATTATATACTCCTGACCTCTACACTCTGTGCATTATATACTCCTGACCTCTGCACTCTGTACATTATATACTCCTGACCTCTGCACTCTGTACATTATATACTCCTGACCTCTGCACTCTGTACATTATATACTCCTGACCTCTGCACTCTGTACATTATATACTCCTGACCTCTACACTCTGTACATTATATACTCCTGACCTCTGCACTCTGTACATTATATACTCCTGACCCTTGCACTCTGTACATTATATACTTCTGACCTCTACACTCTGTATATTATATACTCCTGACCTCTGCACTCTGTACATTATATACTCCTGACCTCTGCACTCTGTACATTATATACTCCTGTCCTCTGCACACTGTACATTATATACTCCTGTCCTCTGCACTCTGTATATTATATACTCCTGACCTCTACACTCTGTATATTATATACTCCTGTCCTCTGCACTCTGTACATTATATACTCCTGACCTCTACACTCTGTATATTATATACTCCTGACCTCTACACTCTGTATATTATATACTCCTGACCTCTACACTCTGTATATTATATACTCCTCACCTCTACACTCTGTATATTATATACTCCTGACCTCTGCACTCTGTATATTATATACTCCTGACCTCTACACTCTGTATATTATATACTCCTGACCTCTGCACTCTGTACATTATATACTGCTGACCTCTACACTCTGTACATTATATACTCCTGACCTCTACACTCTGTACATTATATACTCCTGACCTCTACACTCTGTATATTATATACTCCTGACCTCTGCACTCTGTACATTATATACTCCTGACCTCTGTACTCTGTACATTATATACTCCTGACCTCTACACTATGTATATTATATACTCCTGACCTCTGCACTCTGTACATGATATACTCCTGACCTCTGCACTCTGTACATTATATACTCCTGACCTCTACACTCTGTACATTATATACTCCTGACCTCTACACTCTGTATATTATATACTCCTGACCTCTGCACTCTGTACATTATATACTCCTGACCTCTGCACTCTGTACATTATATACTCCTGACCTCTACACTATGTATATTATATACTCCTGACCTCTGCACTCTGTACATGATATACTCCTGACCTCTGCACTCTGTATATTATATACTCCTGACCTCTACACTATGTATATTATATACTCTTGAACTGTAAACACTCTGTATATTATATACTCCTGACCTCTGCACTCTGTACATTATATACTCCTGACCTCTGCACTCTGTATATTATATACTCCTGACCTCTACACTATGTATATTATATACTCCTGACCTCTACACTCTGTATATTATATACTACTGACCTCTGCACTCTGTACATTATATACTCCTGACCTCTGCACTCTGTACATTATATACTCCAGACCTCTGCACACTGTACATTATATACTCCTATCCTCTGCACTCTGCACATTATATACTCCTGACCTCTGCACTCTGTACATTATATACTCCTGACCTCTGCACTCTGTACATTATATACTCCAGACCTCTACACTCTGTAAATTATATACTCCTGACCTCTACACTCTGTACATTATATACTCCTGACCTCTACACTCTGTATATTATATACTCCTGACCTCTGACCTCTGCACTCTGTACATTATATACTCCTGACCTCTGCACTCTGTACATTATATACTCCTGACCTCTGACCTCTGCACTCTGTACATTATATACTCCTGACCTCTGCACTCTGTACATTATATATTCCTGACATCTACACTCTGTAAATTATATATTCCTGACCTCTACACTCTGTATATTATATACTCCTGACCTCTGCACTCTGTACATTATATACTCCTGACCTCTACACTCTGTATATTATTTACTCTTGACCTCTGACCTCTGCACTCTGTACATTATATACTCCTGACCTCTGCACTCTGTACATTATATACTCCTGACCTCTGCACTCTGTATATTATATACTCCAGACCTCTACACTCTGTACATTATATACTCCTGACCTCTATACTCTGTATATTATATACTAACTCTTGACCTCTGACCTCTGCACTCTGTACATTATATACTCCTGACCTCTACACTATGTATATTATATACTCCTGACCTCTGCACTCTGTACATTATATACTCCTGACCTCTACACTATGTATATTATATACTCCTGACCTCTGCACTCTGCACATTATATACTCCTGACCTCTGCACTCTGTACATTATATACTCCTGATCTCTACACTCTTTACATTATATACTCCTGACCTCTGCACTCTGTACATTATATACTCCTGACCTCTGCACTCTGTACATTATATACTCCTGATCTCTACACTCTTTACATTATATACTCCTGACCTCTGCACTCTGTACATTATATACTCCTGACCTCTACACTCTGTATATTATATACTCCTGACCTCTACACTATGTATATTATATACTCCTGACCTCTGCACTTTGTAAATTATATACTCCTGACCTCTGCACTCTGTACATTATATACTCCTGACCTCTGCACTCTGTATATTATATACTCCTGACCTCTGCACTCTGTACATTATATACTCCTGACCTCTGCACTCTGTACATTATATACTCCTGACCTCTGCACTCTGTACATTATATACTCCTTACCTCTGCACTCTGTACATTATATACTCCTGACCTCTGCACTCTGTACATTATATACTCCAGACCTCTGCACACTGTACATTATATACTCCTGTCCTCTGCACTCTGTACATTATATACTCCTGACCTATCACACTGTACATTATATACTCCTGACCTCTGCACTCTGTACATTATATACTCCTGACCTCTGCACTCTGTATATTATATACTCCTGACCTCTGCACTCTGTACATTATATACTCCTGACCTCTGCACTCTGTACATTATATACTCCTGACCTCTGCACTCTGTACATTATATACTCCTGACCTCTACACTATGTACATTATATACTCCTGACCTCTGCACTCTGTACATTATATACTCCTGACCTCTGCACTCTGTAAATTATATACTCCTGACCTCTGCACTCTGTACATTATATACTCCTGACCTCTGCACTCTGTATATTATATACTCCTGACCTCTGCACTCTGTACATTATATACTCCTGACCTCTGCACTCTGTACATTATATACTCCTGACCTCTGCACTCTGTACATTATATACTCCTGACCTCTGCACTCTGTACATTATATACTCCTTACCTCTGCACTCTGTACATTATATACTCCTGACCTCTGCACTCTGTACATTATATACTCCTTACCTCTGCACTCTGTACATTATATACTCCTGACCTCTGCACTCTGTAAATTATATACTCCTGACCTCTGCACTCTGTACATTATATACTCCTGACCTCTGCACTCTGTATATTATATACTCCTGACCTCTGCACTCTGTACATTATATACTCCTGACCTCTACACTCTGTATATTATATACTCCTGACCTCTACACTCTGTATATTATATACTCCTGACCTCTACACTCTGTATATTATATACTCCTGACCTCTGCACTCTGTACATTATATACTCCTGACCTCTACACTCTGTGCATTATATACTCCTGACCTCTGCACTCTGTACATTATATACTCCTGACCTCTGCACTCTGTACATTATATACTCCTGACCTCTGCACTCTGTACATTATATACTCCTGACCTCTGCACTCTGTACATTATATACTCCTGACCTCTACACTCTGTACATTATATACTCCTGACCTCTGCACTCTGTACATTATATACTCCTGACCCTTGCACTCTGTACATTATATACTTCTGACCTCTACACTCTGTATATTATATACTCCTGACCTCTGCACTCTGTACATTATATACTCCTGACCTCTGCACTCTGTACATTATATACTCCTGTCCTCTGCACACTGTACATTATATACTCCTGTCCTCTGCACTCTGTATATTATATACTCCTGACCTCTACACTCTGTATATTATATACTCCTGTCCTCTGCACTCTGTACATTATATACTCCTGACCTCTACACTCTGTATATTATATACTCCTGACCTCTACACTCTGTATATTATATACTCCTGACCTCTACACTCTGTATATTATATACTCCTCACCTCTACACTCTGTATATTATATACTCCTGACCTCTGCACTCTGTATATTATATACTCCTGACCTCTACACTCTGTATATTATATACTCCTGACCTCTGCACTCTGTACATTATATACTGCTGACCTCTACACTCTGTACATTATATACTCCTGACCTCTACACTCTGTACATTATATACTCCTGACCTCTACACTCTGTATATTATATACTCCTGACCTCTGCACTCTGTACATTATATACTCCTGACCTCTGTACTCTGTACATTATATACTCCTGACCTCTACACTATGTATATTATATACTCCTGACCTCTGCACTCTGTACATGATATACTCCTGACCTCTGCACTCTGTACATTATATACTCCTGACCTCTACACTCTGTACATTATATACTCCTGACCTCTACACTCTGTATATTATATACTCCTGACCTCTGCACTCTGTACATTATATACTCCTGACCTCTGCACTCTGTACATTATATACTCCTGACCTCTACACTATGTATATTATATACTCCTGACCTCTGCACTCTGTACATGATATACTCCTGACCTCTGCACTCTGTATATTATATACTCCTGACCTCTACACTATGTATATTATATACTCTTGAACTGTAAACACTCTGTATATTATATACTCCTGACCTCTGCACTCTGTACATTATATACTCCTGACCTCTGCACTCTGTATATTATATACTCCTGACCTCTACACTATGTATATTATATACTCCTGACCTCTACACTCTGTATATTATATACTACTGACCTCTGCACTCTGTACATTATATACTCCTGACCTCTGCACTCTGTACATTATATACTCCAGACCTCTGCACACTGTACATTATATACTCCTATCCTCTGCACTCTGTACATTATATACTCCTGACCTCTGCACTCTGTACATTATATACTCCTGACCTCTGCACTCTGTACATTATATACTCCAGACCTCTACACTCTGTAAATTATATACTCCTGACCTCTACACTCTGTACATTATATACTCCTGACCTCTACACTCTGTATATTATATACTCCTGACCTCTGACCTCTGCACTCTGTACATTATATACTCCTGACCTCTGCACTCTGTACATTATATACTCCTGACCTCTGACCTCTGCACTCTGTACATTATATACTCCTGACCTCTGCACTCTGTACATTATATATTCCTGACATCTACACTCTGTAAATTATATATTCCTGACCTCTACACTCTGTATATTATATACTCCTGACCTCTGCACTCTGTACATTATATACTCCTGACCTCTACACTCTGTATATTATTTACTCTTGACCTCTGACCTCTGCACTCTGTACATTATATACTCCTGACCTCTGCACTCTGTACATTATATACTCCTGACCTCTGCACTCTGTATATTATATACTCCAGACCTCTACACTCTGTACATTATATACTCCTGACCTCTATACTCTGTATATTATATACTAACTCTTGACCTCTGACCTCTGCACTCTGTACATTATATACTCCTGACCTCTACACTATGTATATTATATACTCCTGACCTCTGCACTCTGTACATTATATACTCCTGACCTCTACACTATGTATATTATATACTCCTGACCTCTGCACTCTGTACATTATATACTCCTGACCTCTGCACTCTGTACATTATATACTCCTGATCTCTACACTCTTTACATTATATACTCCTGACCTCTGCACTCTGTACATTATATACTCCTGACCTCTGCACTCTGTACATTATATACTCCTGATCTCTACACTCTTTACATTATATACTCCTGACCTCTGCACTCTGTACATTATATACTCCTGACCTCTACACTCTGTATATTATATACTCCTGACCTCTACACTATGTATATTATATACTCCTGACCTCTGCACTTTGTAAATTATATACTCCTGACCTCTGCACTCTGTACATTATATACTCCTGACCTCTGCACTCTGTATATTATATACTCCTGACCTCTGCACTCTGTACATTATATACTCCTGACCTCTGCACTCTGTACATTATATACTCCTGACCTCTGCACTCTGTACATTATATACTCCTTACCTCTGCACTCAGTACATTATATACTCCTGACCTCTGCACTCTGTACATTATATACTCCTTACCTCTGCACTCTGTACATTATATACTCCTGACCTCTGCACTCTGTAAATTATATACTCCTGACCTCTGCACTCTGTACATTATATACTCCTGACGTCTGCACTCTGTATATTATATACTCCTGACCTCTGCACTCTGTACATTATATACTCCTGACCTCTACACTCTGTATATTATATACTCCTGACCTCTACACTCTGTATATTATATACTCCTGACCTCTACACTCTGTATATTATATACTCCTGACCTCTGCACTCTGTACATTATATACTCCTGACCTCTACACTCTGTACATTATATACTCCTGACCTCTGCACTCTTTACATTATATACTCCTGACCTCTGCACTCTGTACATTATATACTCCTGACCTCTGCACTCTGTACATTATATACTCCTGACCTCTGCACTCTGTTCATTATATACTCCTGACCTCTGCACTCTGTACATTATATACTCCTGACCTCTGCACTCTGTACATTATATACTCCTGACCTCTACACTCTGTACATTATATACTCCTGACCTCTGCACTCTGTACATTATATACTCCTGACCCTTGCACTCTGTACATTATATACTCCTGACCTCTACACTCTGTATATTATATACTCCTGACCTCTGCACTCTGTACATTATATACTCCTGACCTCTGCACTCTGTACATTATATACTCCTGTCCTCTGCACACTGTACATTATATACTCCTGTCCTCTGCACTCTGTATATTATATACTCCTGACCTCTACACTCTGTATATTATATACTCCTGTCCTCTGCACTCTGTACATTATATACTCCTGACCTCTACACTCTGTATATTATATACTCCTGACCTCTACACTCTGTATATTATATACTCCTCACCTCTACACTCTGTATATTATATACTCCTGACCTCTGCACTCTGTATATTATATACTCCTGACCTCTACACTCTGTATATTATATACTCCTGACCTCTGCACTCTGTACATTATATACTGCTGACCTCTACACTCTGTACATTATATACTCCTGACCTCTACACTCTGTACATTATATACTCCTGACCTCTACACTCTGTATATTATATACTCCTGACCTCTGCACTCTGTACATTATATACTCCTGACCTCTGCACTCTGTACATTATATACTCCTGACCTCTACACTATGTATATTATATACTCCTGACCTCTGCACTCTGTACATGATATACTCCTGACCTCTGCACTCTGTACATTATATACTCCTGACCTCTACACTATGTATATTATATACTCCTGACCTCTGCACTCTGTACATGATATACTCCTGACCTCTGCACTCTGTATATTATATACTCCTGACCTCTACACTATGTATATTATATACTCTTGAACTGTAAACACTCTGTATATTATATACTCCTGACCTCTGCACTCTGTACATTATATACTCCTGACCTCTGCACTCTGTATATTATATACTCCTGACCTCTACACTATGTATATTATATACTCCTGACCTCTACACTCTGTACATTATATACTCCTGACCTCTGCACTCTGTACATTATATACTCCAGACCTCTGCACACTGTACATTATATACTCCTATCCTCTGCACTCTGTACATTATATACTCCTGACCTCTGCACTCTGTACATTATATACTCCTGACCTCTGCACTCTGTACATTATATACTCCAGACCTCTACACTCTGTAAATTATATACTCCTGACCTCTACACTCTGTACATTATATACTCCTGACCTCTGCACTCTGTATATTATATACTCCTGACCTCTGACCTCTGCACTCTGTACATTATATACTCCTGACCTCTGCACTCTGTACATTATATACTCCTGACCTCTACACTCTGTATATTATATACTCCTGACCTCTGACCTCTGCACTCTGTACATTATATACTCCTGACCTCTGCACTCTGTACATTATATACTCCTGACCTCTGACCTCTGCACTCTGTACATTATATACTCCTGACCTCTGCACTCTGTACATTATATATTCCTGACATCTACACTCTGTAAATTATATATTCCTGACCTCTACACTCTGTATATTATATACTCCTGACCTCTGCACTCTGTACATTATATACTCCTGACCTCTACACTCTGTATATTATTTACTCTTGACCTCTGACCTCTGCACTCTGTACATTATATACTCCTGACCTCTGCACTCTGTACATTATATACTCCTGACCTCTGCACTCTGTATATTATATACTCCAGACCTCTACACTCTGTACATTATATACTCCTGACCTCTATACTCTGTATATTATATACTAACTCTTGACCTCTGACCTCTGCACTCTGTACATTATATACTCCTGACCTCTACACTATGTATATTATATACTCCTGACCTCTGCACTCTGTACATTATATACTCCTGACCTCTACACTATGTATATTATATACTCCTGACCTCTGCACTCTGTACATTATATACTCCTGACCTCTGCACTCTGTACATTATATACTCCTGATCTCTACACTGCTTTACATTATATACTCCTGACCTCTGCACTCTGTACATTATATACTCCTGACCTCTACACTCTGTACATTATATACTCCTGACCTCTACACTCTGTATATTATATACTCTTGACCTCTGACCTCTGCACTCTGTACATTATATACTCCTGACCTCTGCACTCTGTACATTATATCCTCCAGACCTCTACACTCTGTACATTATATACTCCTGACCTCCACACTATGTATATTCTATACTCCTGACCTCTACACTCTGTATATTATATACTCCTGACCTCTACACTCTGTATATTATATACTCTTGACCTCTGACCTCTGCACTCTGTACATTATATACTCCTGACCTCTGCACTCTGTACATTTTATACTCCTGACCTCTGCACTCTGTACATTATATACTCCAGACCTCTACACTCTGTACATTATATACTCCTGACCTCTACACTCTGTATATTATATACTCCTGACCTCTACACTCTGTATATCATATACTCCTGACCTCTACACACTGTATATTATATACTCCTGACCTCTACACTCTGTATATTATATACTCTTGACCTCTGACCTCTGCACTCTGTACATTATATACTCCTGACCTCTGCACTCTGTACATTATATACTCCTGACCTCTGCACACTGTACATTATATACTCCTGACCTCTGCACACTGTACATTATATACTCCTGACCTCTGCACTCTGTACAGTATATACTCCAGACCTCTACACTCTGTACATTATATACTCCTGACCTCTACACTATGTATATTCTATACTCCTGACCTCTACACTCTGTATTTTATATACTCCTGACCTCTACACTCTGTATATTATATACTCTTGACCTCTGACCTCTGCACTCTGAACATTATATACTCCTGACCTCTGCACTCTGTACATTATATACTCCTGACCTCTGCACTCTGTACATTCTATACTCCTGACCTCTGCACTCTGTACATTCTATACTCCTGACCTCTGCACACTGTATATTATATACTGCTGACCTCTGCACACTGTACATTTAATACTCCTGACCTCTGCACTCTGTACATTATATACTCCTGACCTCTACACTATATATATTATATACTCCTGACCTCTGCACTCTGTACATTATATACTCCTGACCTCTGCACTCTGTACATTATATACTCCTGACCTCTGCACTCTGTACATGATATACTCCTGATCTCTGCACTCTGTACATTATATACTCCTGACCTCTGCACTCTGTACATTATATACTCCTGACCTCTGCACTCTGTATATTATATACTCCTGACCTCTGACCTCTGCACTCTGTACATTATATACTCCTGACCTCTACACTCTGTACATTATATACTCCTGGCCTCTGCACTCTGTATATTATATACTCCTGACCTCTGCACTCTGTACATTATATACTCCTGACCTCTACACTCTGTACATTATATACTCCTGACCTCTACACTCTGTACATTATATACTCCTGACCTCTGACCTCTGCACTCTGTACATTATATACTCCTGACCTGTACACTATGTATATTCTATACTCCTGACCTCTACACTCTGTACATTACATACTCCTGACCTCTGCACTCTGTACATTATATACTCCTGACCTCTGACCTCTGCACTCTGTACATTATATACTCCTGACCTCTGCACTCTGTACATTATATACTCCTGACCTCTACACTCTGTAAATTATATACTCCTGACCTCTACACTCTGTACATTATATACTCCTGACCTCTACACTCTGTATATTATATACTCTTGACCTCTGACCTCTGCACTCTGTACATTATATACTCATGACCTCTGCACTCTGTACATTATATACTCCTGACCTCTGCACTCTGTACATTATATAATCCTGACCTCTACACTCTGTATATTATATACTCCTGACCTCTGCACTCTGTACATTATATACTCCTGACCTCTACACTCTGTATATTATATACTCTTGACCTCTGACCTCTGCACTCTGTACATTATATACTCCTGACCTCTGCACTCTGTACATTATATACTCCTGACCTCTGCACTCTGTACATTATATACTCCAGACCTCTACACTCTGTAAATTATATACTCCTGACCTCTACACTCTGTACATTATATACTCCTGACCTCTACACTCTGTATATTATATACTCCTGACCTCTGACCTCTGCACTCTGTACATTATATACTCCTGACCTCTGCACTCTGTACATTATATACTCCTGACCTCTGCACTCTGTACATTATATACTCCTGACCTCTGACCTCTGCACTCTGTACATTATATACTCCTGACCTCTGCACTCTGTACATTATATACTCCTGACCTCTACACTCTGTAAATTATATACTCCTGACCTCTACACTCTGTATATTATATACTCCTGACCTCTGCACTCTGTACATTATATACTCCTGACCTCTACACTCTGTATATTATATACTCTTGACCTCTAACCTCTGCACTCTGTACAATATATACTCATGACCTCTGCACTCTGTACATTATATACTCCTGACCTCTGCACTCTGTATATTATATACTCCAGACCTCTACACTCTGTACATTATATACTCCTGACCTCTACACTCTGTATATTATATACTCTTGACCTCTGACCTCTGCACTCTGTACATTATATACTCCTGACCTCTACACTATGTATATTATATACTCCTGACCTCTGCACTCTGTACATTATATACTCCTGACCTCTGCACTCTGTACATTATATACTCCTGATCTCTATACTCTTTACATTATATACTCCTGACCTCTGCACTCTGTACATTATATACTCCTGACCTCTACACTCTGTACATTATATACCCCTGACCTCTACACTCTGTATATTATATACTCTTGACCTCTGACCTCTGCACTCTGTACATTATATACTCCTGACCTCTGCACTTTGTACATTATATACTCCAGACCTCTACACTCTGTACATTATATACTCCTGACCTCCACACTATGTATATTCTATACTCCTCACCTCTACACTCTGTATATTATATACTCCTGACCTCTACACTCTGTATATTATATACTCTTGACCTCTGACCTCTGCACTCTGAACATTATATACTCCTGACCTCTGCACTTTGTACATTATATACTCCTGACCTCTGCACTCTGTACATTCTATACTCCTGACCTCTGCACTCTGTACATTATATACTCCTGACCTCTGCACACTGTACATTCTATACTACTGACCTCTGCACTCTGTACATTATATACTCCTGTCCTCTGCACTCTGTACATTATATACTCCTGACCTCTACACTATATATATTATATACTCCTGACCTCTGCACTCTGTACATTATATATTCCTGACCTCTGCACTCTGTACATTATATACTCCTGACCTCTGCACTCTGTACATGATATACTCCTGACCTCTGCACTCTGTACATTATATACTCCTGACCTCTGCACTCTGTACATTATATACTCCTGACCTCTGCACTCTGTATATTATATACTCCTGACCTCTGACCTCTGCACTCTGTACATTATATACTCCTGACCTCTACACTCTGTATATTATATACTCCTGACCTCTGCACTCTGTACATTATATACTCCTGACCTCTACACTCTGTACATTATATACTCCTGACCTCTACACTCTGTACATTATATACTCCTGACCTCTGACCTCTGCACTCTGTACATTATATACTCCTGACCTGTACACTATGTATATTCTATACTCCTGACCTCTACACTCTGTATATTATATACTCCTGACCTCTACACTCTGTATATTATATACTCCTGACCTCTGACCTCTGCACTCTGTACATTATATACTCCTGACCTCCACACTCTGTATATTATATACTCCTGACCTCTACACTCTGTATATTATATACGCCTGACCTCTGACCTCTGCACTCTGTACATTATATACTCCTGACCTCTGACCTCTGTACATTATATACTCCTGACCTCTACACTCTGTATATTATATACTCCTGACCTCTGACCTCTGTACATTATATACTCCTGACCTCTGCACTCTGTACATTATATACTCCTGACCTCTGCACACTGTATATTATATACTCCTGACCTCTACACTCTGTACATTATATAATCCTGACCTCTGCACACTGTACATTATATACTCCTGACCTCTGCACACTGTATATTATATACTCCTGACCTCTACACTCTGTATATTATATACTCTTGACCTCTGCACTCTGTTCATTATATACTCCAGACCTCTGCACACTGTACATTATATACTCCTGACCTCTACACTCTGTATATTATATACTCCTGACCTGTGCACTCTGTATATTATATACTCCTGACCTCTACACTCTGTATATTATATATGCCTGACCTCTGACCTCTGCACTCTGTACATTATATACTCCTGACCTCTGACCTCTGTACATTATATACTCCTGACCTCTACACTCTGTATATTATATACTCCTGACCTCTGACCTCTGTACATTATATACTCCTGACCTCTGCACTCTGTACATTATATACTCCAGACCTCTACACTCTGTATATTATATACTCCTGACCTCTGCACTCTGTATATTATATACTCCTGACCTCTGACCTCTGCACTCTGTACATTATATACTCCTGACCTCCACACTCTGTATATTATATACTCCTGACCTCTACACTCTGTATATTATATACGCCTGACCACTGACCTCTGCACTCTGTACATTATATACTCCTGACCTCTGACCTCTGTACATTATATACTCCTGACCTCTACACTCTGTATATTATATACTCCTGACCTCTGACCTCTGTACATTATATACTCCTGACCTCTGCACTCTGTACATTATATACTCCTGACCTCTGCACACTGTATATTATATACTCCTGACCTCTACACTCTGTACATTATATAATCCTGACCTCTGCACACTGTATATTATATACTCCTGACCTCTACACTCTGTACATTATATAATCCTGACCTCTGCACACTGTATATTATATACTCCTGACCTCTACACTCTGTATATTATATACGCCTGACCTCTGACCTCTGCACTCTGTCATTATATACTCCTGACCTCTGACCTCTGTACATTATATACTCCTGACCTCTGCACTCTGTATATTATATACTCCTGACCTCTGCACTCTGTATATTATATACTCCTGACCTCTGACCTCTGCACTCTGTCATTATATACTCCTGACCTCTGACCTCTGTACATTATATACTCCTGACCTCTGCACTCTGTATATTATATACTCCTGACCTCTGCACTCTGTATATTATATACTCCTGACCTCTGACCTCTGCACTCTGTACATTATATACTCCTGACCTCCACACTCTGTATATTATATACTCCTGACCTCTACACACTGTATATTATATACGCCTGACCACTGACCTCTGCACTCTGTACATTATATACTCCTGACCTCTACACTCTGTACTTTATATACTCCTGACCTCTACACTCTGTATATTATATACTCCTGACCTCTGACCTCTGTACATTATATACTCCTGACCTCTGCACTCTGTACATTATATACTCCTGACCTCTGCACACTGTATATTATATACTCCTGACCTCTACACTCTGTACATTATATAATCCTGACCTCTGCACACTGTATATTATATACTCCTGACCTCTGCACTCTGTACATTATATACTCCTGACCTCTGCACTCTGTATATTATATACTCCTGACCTCTGCAGTCTGTATATTATATACTCCTGACCTCTGCACTCTGTACATTATATACTCCTGACCTCTGCACACTGTATATTATATACTCCTGACCTCTACACTCTGTATATTATATACTCCTGACCTCTACACTCTGTACATTCTATACTCCTGACCTCTGCACACTGTACATTATATACTCCTGACCTCTACACTCTGTACATTCTATACTCCTGACCTCTGCACTCTGTATATTATATACTCCTGACCTCTACACTCTGTATATTATATACGCCTGACCTCTGACCTCTGCACTCTGTACATTATATACTCCTGACCTCTGCACTCTGTATATTATTTACTCCTGACCTCTGCACACTGTACATTATATACTCCTGACCTCTGCACTCTGTACATTATATACTCCTGACCTCTGCACTCTGTACATTATATACTCCTGACCTCTGCACTCTGTACTTTATATACTCCTGACCTCTACACTCTGTACATTATATAATCCTGACCTCTGCACACTGTACATTATATACTCCTGACCTCTGCACACTGTATATTATATACTCCTGACCTCTACACTCTGTATATTATATACTCTTGACCTCTGCACTCTGTTCATTATATACTCCAGACCTCTGCACACTGTACATTTATACTCCTGACCTCTACACTCTGTATATTATATACTCCTGACCTCTGCACTCTGTATATTATATACTCCTGACCTCTACACTCTGTATAGTATATATGCCTGACCTCTGACCTCTGCACTCTGTACATTATATACTCCTGACCTCTGACCTCTGTACATTATATACTCCTGACCTCTACACTCTGTATATTATATACTCCTGACCTCTGACCTCTGTACATTATATACTCCTGACCTCTGCACTCTGTACATTATATACTCCAGACCTCTACACTCTGTATATTATATACTCCTGACCTCTGCACTCTGTATATTATATACTCCTGACCTCTGACCTCTGCACTCTGTACATTATATACTCCTGACCTCCACACTCTGTATATTATATACTCCTGACCTCTACACTCTGTATATTATATACGCCTGACCACTGACCTCTGCACTCTGTACATTATATACTCCTGACCTCTGACCTCTGTACATTATATACTCCTGACCTCTACACTCTGTATATTATATACTCCTGACCTCTGACCTCTGTACATTATATACTCCTGACCTCTGCACTCTGTACATTATATACTCCTGACCTCTGCACACTGTATATTATATACTCCTGACCTCTACACTCTGTACATTATATAATCCTGACCTCTGCACACTGTATATTATATACTCCTGACCTCTACACTCTGTATATTTTATACTCCTGACCTCTACACTCTGTACATTCTATACTCCTGACCTCTGCACACTGTACATTATATACTCCTGACCTCTACACTCTGTACATTCTATACTCCTGACCTCTGCACTCTGTATATTATATACTCCTGACCTCTACACTCTGTATATTATATACGCCTGACCTCTGACCTCTGCACTCTGTACATTATATACTCCTGACCTCTGCACACTGTACATTATATACTCCTGACCTCTGCACTCTGTACATTATATACTCCTGACCTCTACACTCTGTATATTATATACTCCTGACCTCTGCACTCTGTACATTATATACTCCTGACCTCTACACTCTGTATATTATATACTCCTGACCTCTACACTCTGTATATTATATACTCCTGACCTCTGCACTCTGTACATTATATACTCCTGACCTCTGCACTCTTTTCGGTGAGGGTACATTAGAGCGTAAGCTCTTGCAGTGCAGAGTCTGATGTGATTGCGGGGGAGGGGACATTAGAGTGTCAGCTCTTGTGGTGCACTATGGAATGTTTTTTCTCTTTTGTTGATTTTCTGAATAATAATAATAATAATAATAATAATAATAATAATGATAATGATAATGATAATGATAATGATAATGATAATGATTCATGTGTGGAGAACACTCAGAGGGAGAAGAACATGATGAGAACTATGACCTCAATGTGGGGGGCGGGGTTAGGGACGTGTAATGTTTGTATTATTTCTCCCGCCACCAGATTCACAATAAGACACGCCCACTAGTTCCTCCTTCTCTGAGCGACCGCCCCCTTCTCCCGCCAGTTGCACGTTCTAAAACACGCCCCCTCCTTTCTCTTCAGCGAGGCACGCCCCCTCTTTGTTCCCCTTCCGGACACGCCCTCTCCGCAGTGCCCGCCCCATTTCTCTGCGCGCTCCCGGCTCCGGGGATCTCCTGTGTGTGACGTCACAGTGACGCAGCGGCTCACTTTCCATGCTGCCCGGGTGACGGCGGCCGCCATATTGGCGGAGAGGAGGAGGAGGAGGAGGAGAGGGATGAGGAGTCCGCCCTGCACCGGCCGGGGCTCAGCATGGAGGACGAGGAGCCGGGACAGGTACCTACCGCTGTCATCCCTCACCTCCCCTCCCCCACCTTCCGCTGTCATCTGTCACCTCCCCTCCACCACCTACCGACCACTGTCATCTGTCACCTCCCCTCCCCACCTACCTACCGCTGTCATCTGTCACCTCCCCTCCCCCACCTACCTACCGCTGTCATCTGTCACCTCCCCTCCCCCACCTACCGCTGTCATCTGTCACCTCCCTCCCCCACCTACCTACCGCTGTCATCCTTCACCTCCCCTCCCCCACCTACCGACCGCTGTCATCTGTCACCTCCCCTCCCCACCTACCTACCGATGTCATCCCTCACCTCCCCTCCCCCACCTACCTACCGCTGTCATCTGTCACCTCCTCTCCCCCACCTACCTACCGCTGTCATCCCTCACCTCCCTCCCCACCTACCGACCGCTGTCATCTGTCACCTCCCCTCCCCCACCTACCTACCGCTGTCATCTGTCACCTCCCCTCCCCCACCTACCGACCGCTGTCATCTGTCACCTCCCCTCCCCCACCTACCGACCGCTGTCATCTGTCACCTCCCTCCCCCACCTACCGACCGCTGTCATCTGTCACCTCCCCTCCCCCACCTACCGACCGCTGTCATCTGTCACCTCCCCTCCCCCACCTACCGACCGCTGTCATCTGTCACCTCCCCTCCCCCACCTACCGACCGCTGTCATCTGTCACCTCCCCTCCCCCACCTACCGACCGCTGTCATCTGTCACCTCCCCTCCCCACCTACCGACCGCTGTCATCTGTCACCTCCCCTCCCCCACCTACCGACCGCTGTCATCTGTCACCTCCCCTCCCCCACCTACCGACCGCTGTCATCCGTCACCTCCCCTCCCCCACCTACCGACCGCTGTCATCTGTCACCTCCCTCCCCCACCTACCGACCGCTGTCATCTGTCACCTCCCTCCCCCACCTACCGACCGCTGTCATCTGTCACCTCCCCTCCCCACCTACCGACCGCTGTCACCTGTCACCTCCCCTCCCCCACCTACCGCTGTCATCTGTCACCTCCCCTCCCCACCTACCTACCGCTGTCATCTGTCACCTCCCCTCCCCCACCTACCTACCGCTGTCATCTGTCACCTCCCCTCCCCCACCTACCTACCGCTGTCATCTGTCACCTCCCCTCCCCCACCTACCGCTGTCATCTGTCACCTCCCCACCTACCGACCGCTGTCATCTGTCACCTCCCCTCCCCCACCTACCGACCGCTGTCATCTGTCACCTCCCCTCCCCCACCTACCGACCGCTGTCATCTGTCACCTCCCCTCCCCACCTACCGACCGCTGTCATCCGTCACCTCCCCTCCCCCACCTACCGACCGCTGTCATCTGTCACCTCCCCTCCCCACCTACCGACCGCTGTCACCTGTCACCTCCCCTCCCCCACCTACCGCTGTCATCTGTCACCTCCCCTCCCCCACCTACCTACCGCTGTCATCTGTCACCTCCCCTCCCCCACCTACCTACCGCTGTCATCTGTCACCTCCCCTCCCCACCTACCGCTGTCATCTGTCACCTCCCCACCTACCTACCGCTGTCATCCTCACCTCCCCTCCCCCACCTACCTACCGCTGTCATCTGTCACCTCCCCTCCCCACCTACCGACCGCTGTCACCTGTCACCTCCCCTCCCCCACCTACCGCTGTCATCTGTCACCTCCCCTCCCCCACCTACCTACCGCTGTCATCTGTCACCTCCCCTCCCCCACCTACCTACCGCTGTCATCTGTCACCTCCCCTCCCCCACCTACCGACCGCTGTCATCTGTCACCTCCCCTCCCCCACCTACCTACCGCTGTCATCCTTCACCTCCCCTCCCACACCTACCGACCGCTGTCATCCGTCACCTCCCCTCCCCCACCTACCGCTGTCATCCCTCACCTCCCCTCCCCCACCTACCTACCGCTGTCATCTGTCACCTCCTCTCCCCCACCTACCTACCGACCGCTGTCATCCCTCACCTCCCCTCCCTCACCTACCGACCGCTGTCATCTGTCACCTCCCCTCCACCTACCGACCGCTGTCATCTGTCACCTCCCCTCCCCACCTACCGACCGCTGTCATCTGTCACCTCCCCTCCCCACCTACCGACCGCTGTCATCTGTCACCTTCTCTCCCCCACCTACCGACCACTGTCATCTGTCACCTCCCCCACCTACCGCTGTCATCCTTCACCTCCCCTCCCCCACCTACCGACCACTGTCATCTGTCACCTCCCCCACCTACCGCTGTCATCCTTCACCTCCCCTCCCCCACCTACCGCTGTCATCTGTCACCTCCCCTACCTACATTATCATCTCTCACCTCCCCTCCCCCACCTACCTACCGCTGTCATCTCTCACCTCCCCTCCCCCACCTACCGACTGCTGTCATCCCTCACCTCCCCTCCCTCACCTACCAACCGCTGTCATCCGTCACCTCCCCTCCCCCACCTACCTACCGACCGCTGTCATCCGTCACCTCCCCTCCCCCACCTACCTACCGCTGTCATCCCTCACCTCCCCTCCCCCACCTACCGCTGTCATCCCTCACCTCCCCTCCCCCACCTACCGCTGTCATCCCTCACCTCCCCTCCCCCACCTACCGACCGCTGTCATCCCTCACCTCCCCTCCCCCACCTACCGCTGTCATCCCTCACCTCCCCTCCCCCACCTACCGACCGCTGTCATCCTTCACCTCCCCTCCCCCACCTACCGCTGTCATCTCTCACCTCCCCTCCCCCACCTACCTACCGACCGCTGTCATCCCTCACCTCCCCTCCCCCACCTACCTACCGCTGTCATCCCTCACCTCCCCTCCCCCACCTACCTACCGCTGTCATCTGTCACCTCCCCTCCCCCACCTACCTACCGCTGTCATCGGTCACCTCCCCTCCCCCACCTACCTACCGCTGTCATCCCTCACCTCCCCTCCCCCACCTACCGACCGCTGTCATCCCTCACCTCCCCTCCCCCACCTACGGCTGTCATCCCTCACCTCCCCTCCCCCACCTACCTACCGACCACTGTCATCCCTCACCTCCCCTCCCCCACCTACCTACCGCTGTCATCCCTCACCTCCCCTCCCCCACCTACCTACCGCTGTCATCTGTCACCTCCCCTCCCCCACCTACCTACCGCTGTCATCCCTCACCTCCCCTCCCCCACCTACCGACCGCTGTCATCCCTCACCTCCCCTCCCCCACCTACCGACCGCTGTCATCTGTCACCTCCCCTCCCCCACCTACCGACCGCTGTCATCTGTCACCTCCCCTCCCCCACCTACCGACCGCTGTCATCTGTCACCTCCCCTCCCCCACCTACCGACCGCTGTCATCTGTCACCTCCCCTCCCCCACCTACCGACCGCTGTCATCTGTCACCTCCCCTCCCCCACCTACCGACCGCTGTCATCTGTCACCTCCCCTCCCCCACCTACCGACCGCTGTCATCTGTCACCTCCCCTCCCCCACCTACCGACCGCTGTCATCTGTCACCTCCCCTCCCCCACCTACCGACCGCTGTCATCTGTCACCTCCCCTCCCCCACCTACCGACCGCTGTCATCTGTCACCTCCCCTCCCCCACCTACCGACCGCTGTCATCCGTCACCTCCCCTCCCCCACCTACCGACCGCTGTCATCTGTCACCTCCCCTCCCCCACCTACCGACCGCTGTCATCTGTCACCTCCCCTCCCCCACCTACCGACCGCTGTCATCTGTCACCTCCCCTCCACCTACCTACCGCTGTCATCTGTCACCTCCCCTACCTACATTATCATCTCTCACCTCCCCTCCCCCACCTACCTACCGCTGTCATCTCTCACCTCCCTCTCCCACTGTCATCACCTACCTCTGTCACCTCCCCTCCCCCACCTACCTACCGACCGCTGTCATCTGTCACCTCCCCCACCTACCGCTGTCATTCTTCACCTCCCCTCCCCCACCTACCTACCGCTGTCATTCTTCAACTCCCCTCCCCCACCTACCTCCCACTGTCATCTGTCACCACCTACCTCTGTCACCTGTCACCTCCCCCACTGACCGCTGTCATCTGTCACCTCCCTTCCCCACCTACCTACCGCTGTCATCTGTCACCCCCCCACCTACCTACCGACCGCTGTCATCCTTCACCTCCCCTCCCCCACCGACCGCTGTCATCCTTCACCTCCCCTCCCCCACCGACCGCTGTCATCCTTCACCTCCCCTCCCCCACCGACCGCTGTCATCCTTCACCTCCCCCACCGACCGCTGTCATCCTTCACCTCCCCTCCCCCACCGACCGCTGTCATCCTTCACCTCCCCTCCCCCACCGACCGCTGTCATCCTTCACCTCCCCTCCCCCACCGACCGCTGTCATCCTTCACCTCCCCTCCCCCACCGACCGCTGTCATCCTTCACCTCCCCTCCCCCACCGACCGCTGTCATCCTTCACCTCCCCTCCCCCACCGACCGCTGTCATTCCTCACCTCCCCTCCCCCACCTACCGACCGCTGTCATCCTTCACCTCCCCTCCCCCACCGACCGCTGTCATCCCTCACCTCCCCTCCCCCACCGACCGCTGTCATCCCTCACCTCCCCTCTCCCACCTACCGACCGCTGTCATCTGTCACTTCCTCTCCCCCACCTACTGCTGTCATCCTTCACCCCCCCTCGCCCACCTATCGACCGCTGTCATCTGTCACCTCCCCTACCTACCTACCGCTGTCATCTGTCACCCCTCACCTACCTACCGCTGTCATCTGTCACTTCCCCTACCTACACTATCATCTCTCACCTCCCTCCCCCACCTACCTTCCGCTGTCATCTGTCACCCCTACCTCTGTCATCCCTCACCTCCCCTCCCCCACCTACCGCTGTCATCCCTCACCTCCCCTCCCCCACCTACCGACTGCTGTCATCCTTCACCTCCCCTCCCCCACCTACCGACCGCTGTCATCCTTCACCTCCCCTCCCCCACCTATCGACCGCTGTCACCCACCTACCCACTGTCATCTGTCACCTCTTCCCCCCACCTATTTACCGCTGTCATCTGTCACCTCCCCCACCCACCCACCGCTGTCATCTGTCGCCTCCCCCACCTACCGCTGTCATCTGTCGCCTCCCCCACCTACCGCTGTCGCCTCCCCCACCTACCGCTGTCGTCTGTCGCCTCCCTCCCCACCTTCCTGCCGCTGTCATCTGTCGCCTCCCTCCCCACCTTCCTGCCGCTGTCATCTGTCGCCTCCCTCCCCACCTTCCTGCCGCTGTCATCTGTCGCCTCCCTCCCCACCTTCCTGCCGCTGTCATCTGTCGCCTCCCTCCCCACCTTCCTGCCGCTGTCATCTGTCGCCTCCCTCCCCACCTTCCTGCCGCTGTCATCTGTCGCCTCCCTCCCCACCTTCCTGCCGCTGTCATCTGTCGCCTCCCTCCCCACCTTCCTGCCGCTGTCATCTGTCGCCTCCCTCCCCACCTTCCTGCCGCTGTCATCTGTCGCCTCCCTCCCCACCTTCCTGCCGCTGTCATCTGTCGCCTCCCTCCCCACCTTCCTGCCGCTGTCATCTGTCGCCTCCCTCCCCACCTTCCTGCCGCTGTCATCTGTCATCTCCCCTCCCCCACCTACCTACCGCTGTCATCTGTCACCTCCCTCCCCCCTACTACTGTCATCTGTCACCTTCCACCTCCCCTACCTACCGCTGTCTACTGTCTAAAAGTCTACACACCCCGGGGGGTAAAATTCCAGGTTTCTGTGATGAACAAAATGAGACAAAGAGAAATCATTTCAGAACTTTTCCCCCCTTTAATGTGACCCATAAACTGTATATTAATATATATATATCACCTATATACTGTACAACTCCGGAGAAGAACAAACTGAAATCTTATAGGGGGGGGAGTAAATAAGTGTGCAGAACGACACAATCACATTCACCCTCAGAGGTGAGGACTGACAAGAGGTGATGGGAGGTGACGGATGACCAGTGCTGCTCCTTTGGTTGTGTGGATGTTATTTGTTGGATCTTTTGTACTTCTATTAGCTGCTGTTGTTCCCTCCTCTGTGTGTGGAGTGTAGGGGGCCGTGTCATCTGTCAGGTGGTGACCCCTCTGAGTGTAGGGGGCCGTGTCATCTGTCAGGTGGTGACCCCTCTGAGTGTAGGGGGCCGTGTCATCTGTCAGGTGGTGACCCCTCTGAGTGTAGGGGGCCGTGTCATCTGTCAGGTGGTGACCCCTCTGAGTGTAGGGGGCCGTGTCATCTGTCAGGTGGTGACCCCTCTGAGTGTAGGCTGACCTGTCTGTAGAGCACAGAGGGGCTCTGATTGGCCGGCAGAAAGATAAACGTGATATTCCCATCACTGAGTGTTATTTACTAATTGTGTCCATTGGACCCCCTTCACCTTCCCCCCCCATACAGGACCCCCTTCACCTTCCCCCCCCCATACAGGACCCCCTTCACCTTCCCCCCCGTACGGGACCCCCTTCACCTCCCCCCCCCCCCGTACAGGGTACCCCCTTCACCTTCCCCATACAGGACCCCCTTCACCTTCCCCATACAGGACCCCCTTCACCTTCCCCCCCGTACGGGACCCCCTTCACCTCCCCCCCCCCCCCGTACAGGGTACCCCCTTCACCTTCCCCGTACAGGACCCCCTTCACCTCCCCCCCCCCCCGTACAGGGTACCCCCTTCACCTTCCCCATACAGGACCCCCTTCACCTTCCCCGTACAGGGACCCCCTTCACCTCCCCCCCCCCCCGTACAGGGTACCCCCTTCACCTTCCCCATACAGGACCCCCTTCACCTTCCCCCCCGTACGGGACCCCCTTCACCTCCCCCCCCCCCCCGTACAGGGTACCCCCTTCACCTTCCCCGTACAGGACCCCCTTCACCTCCCCCCCCCCCCGTACAGGGTACCCCCTTCACCTTCCCCATACAGGACCCCCTTCACCTTCCCCGTACAGGGACCCCCTTCACCTCCCCCCCCCCCCGTACAGGGTACCCCCTTCACCTTCCCCATACAGGACCCCCTTCACCTTCCCCCCCGTACGGGACCCCCTTCACCTCCCCCCCCCCCCCGTACAGGGTACCCCCTTCACCTTCCCCGTACAGGACCCCCTTCACCTCCCCCCCCCCCCGTACAGGGTACCCCCTTCACCTTCCCCATACAGGACCCCCTTCACCTTCCCCGTACAGGACCCCCTTCACCTCCCCCCCCCCCCGTACAGGGTACCCCCTTCACCTTCCCCATACAGGACCCCCTTCACCTTCCCCGTACAGGGACCCCCTTCACCTTCCCCCCCATACAGGGACCCCCTTCACCTTCCCCCCCATACAGGACCCCCTTCACCTTCCCCCCCATACAGGACCCCCTTCACCTTCCCCCCCATACAGGGACCCCTTCACCTTCCCCGTACAGGGACCCCCTTCACCTTCCCCCCCCATACAGGGACCCCTTCACCTTCCCCCCCATACAGGGACCCCTTCACCTTCCCCATACAGGACCCCCTTCACCTTCCCCCCCGTACGGGACCCCCTTCACCTCCCCCCCCCCCCCGTACAGGGTACCCCCTTCACCTTCCCCGTACAGGACCCCCTTCACCTCCCCCCCCCCCCGTACAGGGTACCCCCTTCACCTTCCCCATACAGGACCCCCTTCACCTTCCCCGTACAGGGACCCCCTTCACCTTCCCCCCCATACAGGGACCCCCTTCACCTTCCCCCCCATACAGGACCCCCTTCACCTTCCCCCCCATACAGGACCCCCTTCACCTTCCCCCCCATACAGGGACCCCTTCACCTTCCCCGTACAGGGACCCCCTTCACCTTCCCCCCCCATACAGGGACCCCTTCACCTTCCCCCCCCATACAGGGACCCCTTCACCTTCCCCCCCATACAGGGACCCCTTCACCTTCCCCGTACAGGACCCCCTTCACCTTCCCCCCCATACAGGGACCCCCTTCACCTTCCCCCCCATACAGGGACCCCCTTCACCTTCCCCCCCATACAGGGACCCCTTCACCTTCCCCGTACAGGACCCCCTTCACCTTCCCCGTACAGGACCCCCTTCACCTTCCCCCCCATACAGGGACCCCCTTCACCTTCCCCCCCATACAGGGACCCCCTTCACCTTCCCCCCCATACAGGGACCCCTTCACCTTCCCCGTACAGGACCCCCTTCACCTTCCCCGTACAGGACCCCCTTCACCTTCCCCCCCATACAGGGACCCCCTTCACCTTCCCCCCCATACAGGGACCCCCTTCACCTTCCCCCCCATACAGGGACCCCCTTCACCTTCTCTCTCCATTGAAATGAATGGGAAGTGATTCAAAATCGCATTTTATTTATTTATTTATTTATTTTTTTGAAGGTCACGTGACCTTAAAAAAAAAAAAGCGCACCGCTAACACCACAAAATGCACAGCAAAAACACCCGATTGTTTTATGTGCAGTTTTTTGAGAGCCTCCGTATGAAAGTAAAGCCCCTTTACATTTGTGTGACTTTTCCTGCGATTTTGGACATCAGAGTCACATGACCTCGAGATTCCCAATGATAACCCTTCATATCTGTGCGACTTCAGGTTACTCCCTGCGCTAATTTGGTCCGACTTTGATACGAGTTTGTGGGGTCCATAGACCTCAAGATTTCACAGGCATCCCTGAAACCGCGGCAAAATCGCATCAGTGTGAAAAGGGGGTCTTTAGTGTTGTGTTTTTTTTTTTTTTTAATGTATTTATTTATTTATTTATTTGAGCTTTGGCATCTAGGCGCAGAAAAAAAAAAAAGTTTTTTTTTTTGTAGTGTTTTGGTGCGTTTTTAAAGCAGTAATATTTTTTTTTTTTTTTTTTAGCTTTTTGTTTGTTGTGTTTTATTTTATTTATTTATTTTTTCTTTTTCTTCTTATTCTGTAAAAACGCAAATAAAACTAACAGCTCCTTCACGCCGGCACCAAAAAGTTTTTCTTTTTTTTTTTTTTTATCTCTAGTATTTTTGGGCATTATAAACACCTGAAAAGAAAAAGGTCATTTTTAAATTTTTTTTTTATTAAACATTTAATTACATTGTGACTTGTGTAGCGATTTGCATACACTAGATAATTATTATATTTTTTTTCCAGCAGTAATTTTTTTTTTTTTTAGCTTTTTGTTTGTTGTGTTTTATTTTATTTATTTATTTTTTTCTTTTTCTTCTTATTCTGTAAAAACGCAAATAAAACTAACAGCTCCTTCACGCCGGCACCAAAAAGTTTTTCTTTTTTTTTTTTTTATCTCTAGTATTTTTGGGCATTATAAACACCTGAAAAGAAAAAGGTCATTTTTAAATTTTTTTTTTATTAAACATTTAATTACATTGTGACTTGTGTAGCGATTTGCATACACTAGATAATTATTATATTTTTTTTCCAGCAGTAATTTTTTTTTTTTTTAGCTTTTTGTTTGTTGTGTTTAATATTTTTTATTTATTATCATTTTTTTTTTTTTTCTTTTTCTTCATATTCTGTAAAAACGCAGATAAAGGCCTCGCGCACACTGCTGAACACGTTTTTAAAAGCTGAAACCGGCGTTTAGAAACGCCCGTTTTGCCGCGTTTAGCCGCCTTTTACCGCTTTTGCGTCTAGAAGCGTCTGCAGAGCAGAGAATGACATTTTGCGACCCGACTTTGGGGCCCCGTACCCCGGGGCCACTTGGTGCTATCTAAATTTTTTGGTTCCTAGCACCAAGTGGCCCCGAAATACGGGGCCCCAAAGTCGGGCCGCAAAATGTCAAGCACTTCTGCAGCAGAGAATGACATTTTCCAACCTGAGTTTGTGGCCCCATATCTCGGGGCCACTTGGAGCTAGGAACTCCAAATTTGGATATGTTGTAATGCTAGGTCCACTGTATTAGCACCCCAAATTTGGGGTTCTTAGCACCAAGTGGCCCCGGATTATGGGGCCCCAAACTCAGGTTGCAAAATGTCAAGCACTTTTCTGCAGCAGAGAATGACATTTTCCGACCTGAATTTGGGGCCCCGTATCTCGGGGCAACTTGATGCTAGGAGCCCCAAATTTGGATATGTTGTAGTGCTAGGTCCACTGTGTTTGCACAGTAAATTTGGGGTTCCTAGCACCAATTGGCCCCCGAGATATGGGGCCCCAAAGTCGGGTTGTAAAAACACTTATAAACGCAAATGCGGCTAAACGCGGTACCGGCGTTTGGCGTCTGAAACGTGGTAAACTTTTGCGTCTGAACCCATTTTTGCAAACACAGTGGACCTAGCACTACAACATATCCAAATTTGGGGTTCCTAGCACCAAGTGGCCCCGAGATATGGGGCCCCAAACTCGGGTCGCAAAATGTCAAGCACTTTTCTGCAGCAGAATGACATTTTGTGACCCAACTTTAGAGGTCCCGTGTCTTGGAGCCACTTGGTGCTAGGAACCCCAAATTTGGATATGTTGTAGTGCTAGGTCCACAAACTTGGGGTTCCTAGCGCCAAGTGGCCCCGGATTATGGGGCCCAAAACTCGGGTCGCAAAATGTCAAGCACTTTTCTGCAGCAGAGAGTGACATTTTCCGAGCTGAATTTGGGGCCCCATATCTCGGGGCCACTTAGTGCTAGGAACCCCAAATTTGGATATGTTGTAGTGCTAGGTCCACTGTGTTTGCACACCAAATTTGGGGTTCCTAGCACCAAGTAGCCCGAGATATGGGGCCCCAAAGTCGGGTTGTAGAAACACTTTTAAACACAAACGCGGCTAAACGCGGTACCGGCGTTTAGCCGCGTTTGGTGTCTGAAACGTGGAAAACTTTTGCGTCTGAACCCATATTTTTGCTTCTGGAAAACCGAGGTTAAACACAACTGCCTAAAAACGCCAAAAAAACGAGACTGTGTACATGGACACAGAATAACATTGAATGGGTTCAGCGGCAGTTGAAAAAAGTGTCCACCTGCCTCTGAACGCGCGTTTAACAGCGTCTCGTGTGAATGAGGCCTAAACCTTAACGCTCCTACAGGCCGGCACCAAAAACGCTATTATCAGAGTTTTTCATCTTTTTTTTTTTCCTAGCATTTTTGGGCATTATAAACACCTGAAAAGAAAAAGGTCATTTTTTTTTAAATTAAACATTTAATTACAATGTGACTTGTGTAGCGATTTGCATACGCTATATATTTATTTATTTATTTTTTCCTATGTAAGTGGAGTTACCCTTTAAGGGTGGGGGGGGTTAAGGGTTAATTCGGCCTGATTCGGAAATTCTCCTGAAGCCGGCGCCTCTCTAGGACGATCGCAGTTGACGTTGTCGCTCCGAACGTTCCCCCCCCCCGAGATCCGTCACATTATAGAATTACAGTCTCCTGTACGTCTCGCCGCGGCGTGAAATCATAACACGCCGTCCCTAATTAATTCGATTTGATGGAAATGATTAGTTTTGTCGCCGGTCCTAACGCAACACCGGGACGGCGCCCGTCACCTGCTGCATGGCGGAAGGTTCTCCATCTCCGAGGCCGATACAAAGTGACAACCCGTGTTCTATGACTTTAATTATCGCAATTCACCTCTTCTTTTTTTTTTTTTTTTTTTTTTATACGGACAGATCGCCGCGTCCAGATAATCGCCACAAATGCTTGGCGGGCAGCAGGTTCAGAGATTTCCTTTTTTTTTTTTTTTTGTTTTTTCATAAATAATAATCGGGAATATCAAATCTCTCACTTTCCTACCTACAACCCCCGGGGCACGTCATTCCTGGTGTGACTAGGAGACGCAATTTTTAAAGCTTGCCGAGAAAATGTGACGCCTTTTGATATTTTAAAGAGAATTTTCACTGTTTAATTTTAAGAGCAGAACAGACTTGTCTGGCCGGGTTCAGCTCAGGAGGATCACTTACACATTATAAAGGGGCTTCAGATGGCGGCAACAAGCCGACCGACCACCTAACGGATCTTTTCCTGGTTCCTGTATTCTTTATGGAGGTGGACACTGGAATCCTTCCTCCTGCCGGTGATCCCTCTAGTGATATAAAGATCTATATAGAGGAATCAGGACCTCCTTCCTCCTGCTGGTGACCCCTCTAGTGATATAAAGATCTATATAGAGGAATCAGGACCTCCTTCCTCCTGCTGGTGATCCCTCTAGTGATATAAAGATCTATATAGAGGAATCAGGACCTCCTTCCTCCTGCTGGTGATCCCTCTAGTGATATAAAGATCTATATAGAGGAATCAGGACCTCCTTCCTCCCGCTGGTGACCCCTCTAGTGATATAAAGATCTATATAGAGGAATCAGGACCTCCTTCCTCCTGCTGGTGACCCCTCTAGTGATATAAAGATCTATATAGAGGAATCAGGACCTCCTTCCTCCTGCTGGTGATCCCTCTAGTGATATAAAGATCTATATAGAGGAATCAGGACCTCCTTCCTCCTGCCGGTGATCCCTCTAGTGATATAAAGATCTATATAGAGGAATCAGGACCTCCTTCCTTCTGCTGGTGACCCCTCTAGTGATCTATATAGAGGAATCAGGACCTCCTTCCTCCTTCCTGCTGGTGACCCCTCTAGTGATATAAAGATCTATATAGAGGAATCAGGACCTCCTTCCTCCTGTTGGTGATCCCTCTAGTGATATAAAGATCTATATAGAGGAATCAGGACCTCCTTCCTCCTGCTGGTGATCCCTCTAGTGATATAAAGATCTATATAGAGGAATCAGGACCTCCTTCCTTCTGCTGGTGACCCCTCTAGTGATCTATATAGAGGAATCAGGACCTCCTTCCTCCTTCCTGCTGGTGACCCCTCTAGTGATATAAAGATCTATATAGAGGAATCAGGACCTCCTTCCTCCTGCTGGTGATCCCTCTAGTGATATATAGATCTATATAGAGGAATCAGGACCTCCTTCCTCCTGCTGGTGATCCCTCTAGTGATATATAGATCTATATAGAGGAATCTGGACCTCCTTCCTTCTGCTGGTGACCCCTCTAGTGATATAAAGGTCTATATAGAGGAATCAGGACCTCCTTCCTCCTGCTGGTGGCCCCTATTGCACACCTTTGTGTCTTCAGCATCTTCTTCATCTCATATCTCATCAGTGCAGAAGATCATCTAAAGATATCTGGGCTTGCAGTGAAAATTCTTGCTTTGTGATCAGAAGAAAATGGAGAATAATTTTGGAGAAATAGATTTCACTGGTTGGTGCCATCAGTGTTGGTTGTGAGATCTTCCGACATGCAAAATGCCCATTTTTTTTTTTTTTTTTTTTGCCAGGGACCCTTGAAGAGAGTCTACAGTTCCCACCATGATACCCCCCCCCCCCCCCCCCCCCAGTCTCAGCCCTTGTTCTTGCCCCACTTTCGACAGCTTGTCAGCTGGCAACCAAAGCAAAGTACTGAAGTGTTGGGCGAAGGAAGTCTAGTCAGGAGGTGGTGTTGACTCTGAGTTGTCACACAGGCAGGTGGTCCAAATGGCCTACAGGAAGAAGCAAAACACAAATAGCAGGAAAAATAGAATTGTATCCAGAACTCACGGAAAAGATGCCGAAGCATTGGATGTCCTCCAAGCCAGGAAAATAGGAGGTCTCTGTGTGACTTTCTTGCACTTCTAGTGCACATGGTGAGAAGCTCACAGTGTGCGGTGAAATCAGAGGAAGCCATTTCAGTCCAGGAGAGGAGCCAGTACAACCCGTGCAAGACTGAAGGGGGGGGGGGGTCGGGTTTAAAATATACCCTATAAATAGTCCCTGTTCAGTTGATCCTCTTCATATAGACGCTGTCTGTTCGTTTCATCACATCCCCACAACAGGTGGAAGGGCTGCTGATTCAGTCCTCGCCTCCATGTAGCTCTCACCTTCATGTGTGAACTGTTTTCAGCCAGGCTTCCCTTTGAACTTGTACAAACATATTTTTATTTTTCCCTTAGTCACCAATCCCAGGAAAATGACATGCATTACGCTTTGGGCGTGTGTTCCCAGATGATTTTAGTGTTTCTCTCTATGGGAGGAGTAGAAACTTGGATAGGATACAAGGCTGTCTGTCCTGTGCTGAGAAGCTGCGCCGCTCCAGGTCCCCTGACGCGTGGGTCGTCAGATCTGGGTCCCCTGACAGGTGGGTCATTGGATGTTGGTTCCCTCACAATTGGGTTGTCAGATCTGGGTCCCCCTTCAAGTGTGTTGTCAGATCTGTATCCCCTGACAGGTGGGTCATTGAATGTTGGTCCCCTAATGGGTGGGTTGTCAGACCTGGGTCCCCTGACGGGTGGGTTGTCAGACCTTGGTCCCCTGACGGGTGGGTTGTCAGACCTTGGTCCCCTGACGGGTGGGTCATTGGATGTTGGTTCCCTCACAATTGAGTTGTCAGATCTGGGTCCCCCTTCAAGTGTGTTGTCAGATCTGTATCCCCTGACAGGTGGGTCATTGAATGTTGGTCCCCTAATGGGTGGGTTGTCAGACCTTGGTCCCCTGACGGGTGGGTTGTCAGACCTTGGTCCCCTGACGGGTGGGTTGTCAGACCTTGGTCCCCTGACGGGTGGGTTGTCAGACCTGGGTCCCCTGACGGGTGGGTTGTCAGACCTGGGTCCCCTGACGGGTGGGTTGTCAGACCTGGGTCCCCTGACGGGTGGGTTGTCAGACCTGGGTCCCCTGACGGGTGGGTTGTCAGACCTGGGTCCCCTGACGGGTGGGTTGTCAGACCTGGGTCCCCTGACGGGTGGGTTGTCAGACCTGGGTCCCCTGACGGGTGGGTTGTCAGACCTGGGTCCCCTGACGGGTGGGTTGTCAGACCTGGGTCCCCTGACGGGTGGGTTGTCAGACCTGGGTCCCCTGACGGGTGGGTCATTGGATGTTGGTTCCCTCACAATTGGGTTGTCAGATCTGGGTCCCCCTTCAAGTGTGTTGTCAGATCTGGGTCCCCTGACAGGAGTGTTTTCAGATCTGTATCCCCTGACAGGAGTGTTTTCAGATCTGTATCCCCTGACAGGTGGGTCATTGAATGTTGGTCCCCTGACGGGTGGGTTGTCAGACCTGGGTCCCCTGACGGGTGGGTTGTCAGACCTGGGTCCCCTGACGGGTGGGTTGTCAGACCTGGGTCCCCTGACGGGTGGGTTGTCAGACCTGGGTCCCCTGACGGGTGGGTTGTCAGACCTGGGTCCCCTGACGGGTGGGTTGTCAGACCTGGGTCCCCTGACGGGTGGGTTGTCAGACCTGGGTCCCCTGACGGGTGGGTTGTCAGACCTGGGTCCCCTGACGGGTGGGTTGTCAGACCTGGGTCCCCTGACGGGTGGGTTGTCAGACCTGGGTCCCCTGACGGGTGGGTTGTCAGACCTGGGTCCCCTGACGGGTGGGTTGTCAGACCTGGGTCCCCTGACGGGTGGGTTGTCAGACCTGGGTCCCCTGACGGGTGGGTTGTCAGACCTGGGCGCCCTGACGGGTGGGTTGTCAGACCTGGGCGCCCTGAGGGGTGGGTTGTCAGACCTGGGCGCCCTGACGGGTGGGTTGTCAGACCTGGGCGCCCTGAGGGGTGTGTTGTCAGACCTGGGCGCCCTGAGGGGTGGGTTGTCAGACCTGGGCGCCCTGAGGGGTGGGTTGTCAGACCTGGGTCCCCTGACGGGTGGGTTGTCAGACCTGGGTCCCCTGACGGGTGGGTTGTCAGACCTGGGTCCCCTGACGGGTGGGTTGTCAGACCTGGGCGCCCTGACGGGTGGGTTGTCAGACCTGGGCGCCCTGACGGGTGGGTTGTCAGACCTGGGCGCCCTGACGGGTGGGTTGTCAGACCTGGGCGCCCTGACGGGTGGGTTGTCAGACCTGGGCGCCCTGACGGGTGGGTTGTCAGACCTGGGCGCCCTGACGGGTGGGTTGTCAGACCTGGGCGCCCTGACGGGTGGGTTGTCAGACCTGGGCGCCCTGACGGGTGGGTTGTCAGACCTGGGCGCCCTGACGGGTGGGTTGTCAGACCTGGGCGCCCTGACGGGTGGGTTGTCAGACCTGGGCGCCCTGACGGGTGGGTTGTCAGACCTGGGCGCCCTGACGGGTGGGTTGTCAGACCTGGGCGCCCTGACGGGTGGGTTGTCAGACCTGGGCGCCCTGACGGGTGGGTTGTCAGACCTGGGCGCCCTGACGGGTGGGTTGTCAGACCTGGGCGCCCTGAGGGGTGGGTTGTCAGACCTGGGCGCCCTGAGGGGTGGGTTGTCAGACCTGGGCGCCCTGAGGGGTGGGTTGTCAGACCTGGGCGCCCTGAGGGGTGGGTTGTCAGACCTGGGCGCCCTGAGGGGTGGGTTGTCAGACCTGGGCGCCCTGAGGGGTGGGTTGTCAGACCTGGGCGCCCTGAGGGGTGGGTTGTCAGACCTGGGCGCCCTGAGGGGTGGGTTGTCAGACCTGGGCGCCCTGAGGGGTGGGTTGTCAGACCTGGGCGCCCTGAGGGGTGGGTTGTCAGACCTGGGCGCCCTGAGGGGTGGGTTGTCAGACCTGGGCCCCCTGAGGGGTGGGTTGTCAGACCTGGGCCCCCTGACGGGTGGGTCATTGAATGTTGGTCCCCTGACGGGTGAGTTGTCAGATCTGGGTCCCCTGACAGTTGGGTCATTGGATGTTGGTCCCATGACGGGTGGGTTGTCAGATCTGGGTCCCCTGACAGTTGGGTCATTGGATGTTGGTCCCATGACGGGTGGGTTGTCAGATCTGGGTCCCCTGACAGTTGGGTCATTGGATGTTGGTCCCATGACGGGTGGGTTGTCAGATCTGGGTCCCCTGACAAGTGGATAAAAAATGAATAATCCATGCACCACTAAAAACCCACCGTGTCCTATAGTAACTCAGAGGAGCTGCTACCACTAGTATGTGCCATCACATCAAATGCCTTTTATATATAATTAAGTAAAGGAGTTTGTAGCCTCGGCTACTGGAAAAAGGTGCAAAATTAGAAATGTTATATATCGTGTGCTTCGCAGTGGGTGGTATACATGATGGAGTGCCCATGTGGCCTTCAGTACATTGGGTGCACCTCCAGAAATGTATCTATGAGGATGAGAGAACATAGTTACACAGCAAAGTATATCTAAGCATTTATCAGGATCCGAGCTAGCTACAGTTTTGGAAGCTGGAAAAGGCGAGTGTGCGGGGGAGGGGTGGGGGGATTATATTAGGAAATTGAGTTTAAAGGAATCTTGGTGGATTTTTGACATCAAGATGCTATTCCCCCGAGGTCTAAACATTGAGTTTGACCTCCAATTGATTTATCAGTAACGCATAGGATAGAAGAGGACTGTAATAATATTTTATTGTTAGATGTATTGGAGGTAGTAGGAGTGATGGATTCTGCCCTAGTTTTAGTGCTTAGATTCTACTCAGGTTGATATATACAATTATATTTCTTTTAATCCCTTCTCTTTCAAATTAACAAAAAAAATATAAATGATATATACATTATTATTATTATTCTACATTTCTTCTGCTGGCTCTTTTTATTACCCATATTTTCTGGTTTTTTTTTATATATATATATATAAAAATCCTCCTTTTTTGATTTTATATATTATATCATATTATTATTACCTTTTTAAAATTTAGATTATATATATATATATATATATATATATATATATATATATATATATATATATATATATATATATATATATATATATATATATATATATATATATATATATATATATATATAAATTTGTGTGTTTTTGTTTTTTTTATTTTCTTTAAAAATTTTTTTTCATAATGTATGATTTTTTTTTTTTTTTTTCATAATGTGTGTTTTTTTTTTTATTTATTTATTTTTTTTAATGCATTTGTATACTGTAGTAATCTGAGTTATGGTAATTCTGAGTGTTTTTTACAGATCCAATCTTGCAGTAGAATATGCTGTAAGCCAAACTATTATAGGGCTGAAACAACTAATCGATTAATCGACAACTAATCGATTATGAAATTAATCGATTACTATTTTCATAATCGATTAATCGGCCAGTAACATAATGGGGTTGAAAAAAACCTAAAATGAGCCCTTTATAGTACAAAAAGAGCAAATAATCGCTACTGCAAATATTACTTTCACAGTTCTACACTAAAAAATATTACCCCTTACAGTAGTGATTATCTGCTTTTTTTTTTGTACTATAAAGGGCTAATTTTAGTTTTTTTCACCCCATTATGTTACTAAACGTCTTAGACCTGGTTCACATCTATGTGTTTTTTGGTGCTTTTTGCAGAAACGCACTACAGTTCATTCACATGGTTTCCTATGGGACACGTTCACGCAAAACGGTGCTTTTTTAGTTCAATATACTTCAATAGTGAAGCTGCAGAAAAGCATGTAATGCGTTTTTGCAGCAATATGTGTTTTTTAATCTGCCCAACAAATTGGCCAAAAAAATGCAAAAACACAAATCGCAGCAAAATCACGAGCACAAAAATCAAAACGCACAGCAAAAAGCACTGCAGAAACAGATGAAAAGCAAACTGCATAGGTGTGTACCGAGCCTTATGCTGGCCAGACGGATCAATTTTCAGATGAAAATATTCAGACGAAAAATCTTTGTACATTCACTGAATGAAAGAACGAACTTTCTTAAAATTAAATTTTTTTTGAAGGAAGACATTGTTTTTGTTTTTAATAAAAAAATTTGATCACTGAGTCTGATGATATTTACCAGATTCACCCTTTAATAGTATATACAGTATATATCCTCTAACAGTTTATACAGTATATCTCCTCTAATAGTATATAAGTATATCTCTTCTGTCTGTTATTCTCAGAGATTAGATATTTTGCTCTCTAATCATATAATTTGGTTATTTATATTTACAACTGCATGGAGATATTTAAGAATAAATTACCTTTTTTTAAAACTGTACACATTAACTAAATTATACACCACACTTTTTTTTAAGGTTATTAACCGAATAATCGATTAATCGAAACAATAATCGGCCAACTAATCGATTATGAAAATAATCGTTAGTTACAGCCCTAAACTATTATGTCGGTTATCTGTGTGCAAGGTGCCGCTATATATACGATGGGTTGAGTCCTTTTTGTTTATTGGTTGCTATGACAATCTGTAGTGTGTTGGGAACGTAAGCGTGATGCGTTCGGGACCAGGCCATTTTTTACGATGCGGCACGGCGTTAGTTTGACAATTACGCGGTTGTGCGACGCTGTACCCAATCATAATTCATAATCATGATAATCCTTTTTTTTTCCCCCCATAAATAGAGATTTCTTTTGGTGGTATTTGATCACCTCTGCGGGTTTTATTTTTTGCGCTGTAAACAAAAAAAAAAGCAACAATTTCGAAAAAAACCAAAAAAAAAAAAAACAATTTGCTTTCTGCTATAAAACATCCAATTAAAAAAAAAAATGTAAAAAATCGAATTTATTCACCAATTTAGGCCAATATGTACATGTTTTTGGTAAAAAACAAAACAAAACAAAAAAACCCCAAATCCCAACAAGTGTATAATTGGTTTGCGCAAAAGTTATAACGTCTACAAACTATGGGATAGAGTTATCTCTCTCTCTCTCTCTCTCTCTCTCTCTCTCTCTCTCTCTCTCTCTCTCTCTCTCTCTCTCTCTCTCTCTCTGTCTCTCTCTGTCTCTCTCTGTCTCTCTCTGTCTCTCTCTGTCTCTCTCTGTCTCTCTCTGTGTCTCTGTCTCTCTGTCTCTGTCTCTGTCTCTCTCTCGTTCTCTCTGTCTCTGTGTCTCTCTCTCTCTCTCTCTCTCTCTCTCACTCACTCACTCACACACACACACACACACACACGTATTTTATTAGTAATGGTGGCGATCTATAGTGGGAGTGCGATATTGTGGCGGATAAATCAGACACTTTTTGGGGGCCAGTGACACTAATACAGTGGTCAGTGCTAAAAATATGCACTGTCACTGTACTAATGACACTGGCTGGGAAGGGGGTTGACAAGGGGACGATCAAAGGGTTAAATGTGTGCCGAGTGACTTACTCACTGTGGGGGAGGTGCTTTTTTTTTTTTTTTTTTTTTTTTTTTTACTAAGAGAAGGCATTGATCCATGTTCCTGCTTTGCAGAGACACAGAATCGATACCTTCTCTTCTGACAGGACGCCAATCGTCCTTGTTTACATAGATGGATCGGCGTTCTGTCTGTGTACTGTATAATTGGCGGGTATAAAGTCTGTGGTACCCGCTGCTCGGTGTGTGTGATCGGAGCGGGTCGGCGGTGGGCACGCCCGCGCCCCAGACCTGAAAGTGTCAGATCACATACTTGGTACGTGATCTGGCACAGAGCAGCCTCCCTGCCACAGTATATGTACGATGGGCGGTAAAAAAAAAATGGGTAAAAAATGCTTATTTAAAATAATTCTGCCCAGCATATACTGACCTTTGACTTTTACTTGACCCAAACACTGACCAAGACCTAACCTTGATCTAGTGATTTTTATTTTTTATTTTTATTTTTTTAATGTATATATATATATATTTTTTTTCTCCTCTCTGCAAGGAGAGAGATCGATTGTATCTCTCCCCACCGTTCCCAGAGAGAGAGAAACACAGGGGGCGGGCTTCACAGTGACTGATTACTGTGATAGCCAATCGGAGGCTACCACCGATATCAAGTAACCCAGAAGCCGGAGTCCCGGGTACCGATTGTAAGTACTGAACCCGAGGCTCCCGCTGAGTCCCCGGTCTAATGCGCATACCGTATCTGACAAAAGTAAGTACACCCCTCAGTGACATTTGTGTAAATCTTTTCTTCTACCTTTTCATGTGACAACACTGAAGAAATGACACTTGTCTACAATGTAAAGTAGTGAGTGTACAGCTTGTATAACAGTGTAAATTTACTGTCCCCTCAAAATAACTCAACACACAGCCATTAATGTCTAAACCGCTGGCAACAAAAGTCAGTACACCCCTAAGTGAAAATGTCCAAATTGGGCCCAATTATCCATCTTCCCTCCCCGGTGTCATGTGACTCGTTAGTGTTACAGGGTCTCAGGTGTGAATGGGGAGCAGGTGTGTTAAATTTGGTGTTATCGCTCTCACTCTCTCATACTGGTCACTGGAAGTACAACATGGCACCTCATGGCAAAGAACTCTCTGAGGATCTGAAAAAAAGAATTGTTGCTCTACATAAAGATGGCCTAGGCTATAAGAAGATTGCCAAGACCCTGAAACTGAGCTGCAGCACGGTGGCCAAGACCATACAGCGGTATAACAGGACAGGTTCCACTCAGAACAGACCTCGCCATGGTCCACCAAAGAAGTTGAGGTCACGTGATCAGCGTCATATCCAGAGGTTGTCTTTGGGAAATAGACGTATGAGTGCTGCCAGCATTGCTGCAGAGGTTGTAGGGGTGGGGGGTCAGCCTGACAGTGCTCAGACCATACGCCGCACACTGCATCAAATTGGTCTGCATGGCTGTCATCCCACAAGGAAGCCTCTTCTAAAGATGATGACAAGAAAGTCCACAAACAGTTTTCTGAAGACAAGCAGACTAAGGACATGGATTACTGGAACCATGTCCTGTGGTCTGATGAGACCAAGATAAACTTATTTGGTTCAGATGGTGACAAACGTGTGTGGGGGCAACCAGGTGAGGAGGACAAAGACAAGTGTGTCTTGTCTACAGTCAAGCATGGTGGTGGGAGTGTCATGGTCTGGGGAGCTACAGATCATTGAGGGGACCATGAATGCCAACATGTACTGTGACATACTGAAGAAGAGCATGATCCCCTCCCTTCAGAGACTGGGCCGCAGGGCAGTATTCCAACATGATAACCACCCCAAACACACCTCCAAGACCACCACTGCCTTGCTAAAGAAGCTGAGGGTAAAGGTGATGGACTGGCCAAGCATGTCTCCAGACCTAAACCCTATTGATCATCTGTGGGACATCCTCAAACGGAAGGTGGAGGAGCGCAAGGTCTCTAACATCCACCAGCTCTGTGATGTCATCATGGAGGAGGGGAAGAGGACTCCAGTGACAACCTGTGAAGCTCTGGTGACCTCCATGCCCAAGAGGGTTAAGGCAGTGCTGGAAAATAATGGTGGCCACACAAAATATGGCTAATTGGGCCCAATCTGGACATTTTCACTTAGGGGTGTACTCACTTTTGTTGCCAGTGGTTTAGACATTAATGGCTGTGTGTTGAGTTATTTTGAGGGGACAGCAAATTTTTTTCAGCCGGCGATTCCCTGTAAAGTAAAAGCCATCATAGCGGCTGTTTAGCTGTCTCCTCCCACCGCCCTCCGGTGCTTCTCCCAGCCCGCCCGTGCGATCGAGGAGCCAGAGAATACATCCGCTGGTGGACCACATGGTCCCCGGGTGATCTCTATGACCCTTCGATGCCGGAAGTGACGTCACTTCTGGCGCCGGCAGATGTAAACACTGCTGTTTATTTTTTTTTTTTTCTCTGAAAAGCCTGGAATTTGATTTATTATTTATTTATTTTTTTAGGCTTTCCAGCATGGAGGAGAGATGTGGGGGGCTTGTAGACCCCGGATCTCTGTGTAAAGAGGACCTGTTCTGCTCTATCCCTATTATAAGGGATGTTTACAGTCCTTGTGATAGGAATAAAAGTGATCAAAAAAATAAAGTAAAATAAACAATAACTGATTTTTTATCATTTATTTATTTTTTGTAAAGTGCCCCCATTCCCTCGTGCTCGCACCCAGAAACAAACGTAATAAAAAGTCTACACACCCCGGGGGTGGGGAGGGGGGGATTCCAGGTTTCTGGGATGTAAAAAAATGAGACAAAGATCAATCATTTCAGAACTTTTTCCATCTTTAATGTGACCCATAAACCGTACAGCTCAGGAGAACAACAAACTGAAATCTTTTAGGTGGGGGGAATAAAAATAATAATAAAAAAAATAATAATCTGGTCACATAAATTTGCACACCCCTAATACTTTGTTGAAGCCCCTTTTGATGTTATTCCAGCACTCAGTCTTTTTGGGGCGGAGTCTATCGGCATGGCACATCTTCACTTGGCAATATTTGCCCAAAAACCCTCCAAATCTGTCAGATTGCATCTCCTGTGCACAGCCCTCTTCACATCACCCCACAGCATTTCAATGGGATTCAGGTCTGGGCTCTGGCTGGGCCATTCCAAAACCTTAATCTTCTTCTGGTGAAGACATTCCTTTGTTGATTTGGATGGATGCTTCGGGTCGTTGTCATACTGAAAGATGAAGTTCCTCTTCATGTTCAGCTCTCTAGCAGAAGCCTGGAGGTTTTGTGCCAATATTGACTGGTATTTGGAACTGTTCATAAGTCCCTCCTACCTTGACTAAGGCCCCTTGTTCCAGCTGAAGAAAAACAGCCCCAAAGCACGATGCTGCCACCACCATGCTTCACGGTGGGTATGGTGTTCTTTTGGTGATGTGCAGTGTTGTTTTTGCACCAAACATATCTTTTGGAATTATAGCCAAAAAGTTCAGCCTTGGTTTCCTCAGACCAGAACACATTTTCCCACATGCTTTTCGGAGACTTCCAATTTGTTTTTGCAAAATTTAGCCAGGCTTGGATGTTTTTCTTGCTAAGAAAAGTCTTCCGTCTTGTCCCTCTACCCCATAGCCCAGACATATGAAGAATACGGGAGATTGTTGTCTCCACACAGCCAATACTTGCCAGATATTCCCGCAGCTCCTTTAATGTTGCTGTAGGCCTCCTGGCCACCTCCCTGACCAGTTTTCTTCTCATCAATTTTGGAGGGACGTCCAGTTCTTGGTGATGTCTCTGTTGTGCCATATTTTCTCCACTTGATGATGACGGTCTTCACGGTGTTCCATGATATATCTAATGCCTTGGACCTTCTCCTGACTGATACCTTCTAACAATGAGATCCCTCTGATGATTTGGAAGATCTCTGAGGTCCATGGCTTTTGCTGTAGGATGTGACTAAGAAAATGTCAGGAAAGACCTACTAGAACAGCTGAACTTTATTTGGTGTTAATCAGAGGCACTTTACATGATGGGCGGTGTGTACTGACTCCTATTTAACATGAGTGTGAATGTGATTGCTTAATTCTGAACACAGCGACATCCCCAGTTATAAGAGGGTGTGTATACTTATGCAACCACATTATTTTATTTTTTTACACCCCCCCCCCCCCCCCCCCAAAAGATTTCAGTTTGTTTTTCAATTGAGTTGTACTGTTTATAGGTCAGATAAAAAAAAAAAAGTTCTGAAATGATTTATCTTTGTCTCATTTTGTTTACATCACAGAAACCTGACATTTTACCCCCCGAGGTGTGTAGACTTTTTATATCCACTGTATGTATATAGTGGGTGGGGGGAAATACTGATTGTCTCCCCTGCAGGTTGTGTAGATTTGCCCCCTTACAAATAAATGAAGGGTCTATAATTTCTATCATAGGTGTATTTTATATGATAGAGACAGAATATCAACCAAAAATGCAGAAAAAACACAATACAAATGTTATAAATGGAGTTGCAGTTCAGTGAGTAAAATAAGTATTTGATCCCCAAGCAAAACATGACTTAGTAATTGGTGGAGAAACCCTTGGTGATCACAGAGGTCAGACGTTTCTTGTAGGTGGTGACCAGGTTTGCACACATCTCAGGAGGGATTTTGGTCCACTCTTCTTTACAGATCTTCTCTAAATCCTTAAGGTTTCTTGGCTGTCTCTTGGCAACTCAAAGTTTCAGCTCCCTCCATAAATGTTATATAGGATTAAGGTCTGGAGACTGGCTATGCCACTCCATGACCTTAATGTGCTTCTTCTTGAGCCACTCCTTTGTGCCTTGGTGGTATGTTTTGGGTCATTATCATGCTGGAAGACCCATCCACGACCCATCTTCAGTGTTCTGGATGAGGGAAGAAGGTTCTCATCCAAGATCTTACAATACATGGCCCTATCCATTGGTCCCTCAATGCGGCAAAGTCGGCCTGAACCTTTATCGGAGAAACCGCCCCAAAGCATCATGTTTCCACCTCCGTGTGACTGTAGGGATGATGTTCTTAGGGTCATAGTCAGCATTTTTCTTCCTCCAAACACAGCAAGTCGAGTTAATGTCAAAGAGCTGAATTTTGGTCTCATCTGACCACAGAACTTTCTCCCAATCCTTCTCTGGATCATTTAGATGTTCATTGGCCAACTTCAGATAGACCTGTACATGTGTCTTCCTGAGGAGGGAGACTCGCCGTTTTTGGAGGAAGAAAAATGCTGACTATGACCCCAAGAACACCATCCCTACAGTCACACACGGAGGTGGAAACATGATGCTTTGAGGCTGTATATTATTGTAATATCTTGGATGAGGACCTTCTTCCCTCAGCCAGAAAACTGAAGATGGGTCATGGATGGGCCTTCCAGTAGGACCAGTGTGGTTAGATGAGACCAAAATTCAGCTCTTTGACATTAACTCGACTTGCTGTGTTTGGAGGAAGAAAAATGCTGACTATGACCCTAAGAACATCATCCCTACAGTCACACGGAGGTGGAAACATGATGCTTTGGGGCGGTTTCTCCGATAAAGGTTCAGGCCGACTTTGCCGCATTGAGGGACCAATGGATAGGGCCATGTATTGTAAGATCTTGGATGAGAACCTTCTTCCCTCATCCAGAACACTGAAGATGGGTCGTGGATGGGTCTTCCAGCATGATAATGACCCAAAACAAACCACCAAGGCAACAAAGGAGTGCCTCACGAAGAAGCACGTCAAGCTCATGGAGTGGCCTAGCCAGTCTCCAAACCTTAATCATACAGAAAATGTATGGAGGGAGCTGAAACTTCGAGTTGCCAAGTGACAGCCAAGAAACCTCAAGGATTTAGAGAAGATCTGTAAAGAAGAGTGGACCAAAATCCCTCCTGAGATGTGTGCAAACCTGATCACCACCTATAAGAAACGTCTGACCTCTGTGATCACCAACAAGGGTTTCTCCACCAACTACTAAGTCATGTTTTTCTTGGGGATCAAATACTTATTTTACTCACTGAACTCCATTTATAACATTGTGTGTTTTTTCTGGATTTTTGGTAGATATTCTGTCTTTATCATATAAAATACACCTATGATAAAAATTATAGACCCTTCATTTCTTTGTAAGGGGGCAAATTTACACAATCTGCAGGGGAGACGATCATTATTTTCCCCCTCTGTATATAATGTTTGGGGGTTCTGAGTAATTTTCTAGCAAAAAAAAAAAAAGTGGAGAGAAATGCCAGAATTGGCCTGGCATGGAAGGGGTTAAAGAACACATACGGCCAAAACATTTTAGTTTAGGAAGAGTGGAGGGTTT